>NW_010541068.1:17231-40833 GCF_000687285.1 Phaethon lepturus
CCTGTGTTTTGAATTTGTTTATTTAGCCCTTATCCTTAAGGATGAAAGTCTGGCTTACCTTCCAAAAAATAATAGTAACATTAAAATTCTAGATTTTTAAAGTCAGTTTTCTAGTTGTTATAAGCCTGTGAAAGCTTTACCATAATCTTCTGTAACATTAACATTGGATAATCTTCAAAGTGCAGCACACAGTTGTTTGCCACAGTTGACAAAATGAAGACTTGGAAAAAAAATTCGGTTTTCACATGCTAAAGAAATTTCTTTTTCTGAGCTTAACAGAAAAAAACTAGTCACTGTACATCCTGTCACACTTGTATCTGCTCGGTCCCATATCTGTAGGACTCTCAAATTAAAGGAGACTGATGATGTTAGCTTCAGCAGCACTGGAACTTAAAACAAGTCATCATTCTTTATGTGTGCTTTTCCCCTCATTCTACTATGGTGAGAAAGGAACAATCATGACTATGAGACTTTTAGAAACAGTCATCATTTTGATGAAGGAGGCAGAGCTTAGGTCACTGGAGCATATTCACAGAGCAAGTCAGAACGAAACCCAAATTCTTGAGTTTTATCATATTTTGTTGCAAATATTTTTTCAATAGGTTTCACAGGTTTGTCTTTCACTTTTATTATAGCAGTTAGTCCATGCAAACAACTGACGACTACTACCATCAGTCATTTGGAACATACTCTAGATGACAGAAATAAATATGATGGGTTTCCACAGTTACAAAATTGCTGTTGACTTGTATCAGTTGTAATATGGTTCCACATAAGAGAATTTCTAGGAGGGATTAGTTTGCCTTCTTAAGCAATTAAATAACACATATTTGAGAGTCCAGAGAAAGTCTTGTACTCAGAGCTCTACACTATTTTTTTCCCCATATGTATACTTGTTTGTCAAGCTGGAGTTCTGTTGCTTTTTTTTAAGCCATCATTAGGCAATAGGGAAGAACAAGACACCATTTATTGAAAGTGGCAATGCTATGCAAAATTACACATATCCTTTCCTAGATTCCTACCCACAGGAAATTCAGCTGCAAAAATTCACAGAAGTTACTACCAACCAACTCCGTCTATTCAACAATACCAAGTAACGGTGAAATTTTAAATATAAGCTTTCTTTCCTAGATTGCAGTTTCATTTGCCATACAGTTCAGGTTACCAACAAGTTGATAAGAAATACTAAAATATCATCAGATTCTTCAGCTGTTTTCTAATATGGAGAACAACAGACACTGCCAAACACCATAAAGTAATCTTCAATGCTATTGAGAGATATTCAGTAACCCAGAGTTAATATTTAGCCCCTGTGCTTTCCACGTGCAAATGGAAATCGGGATTCACTCAACCAAAGTCAGAGGAATGACAGTTCCTCTTCAATTCTATTTCTTTCATGCCTGGTAGCCAACATTTTGAAATATAATATTGAAAAATTATAATGATCCAGAAGATCTACCCCAAGTCCAACAAATTAGCCTTTCTTTGACTTACATAAATCAGGGAACTTCCTAGGCATAACAACCAGTGCAACCATGGCAACATCTACTTAGAAGTTTTCATGTACTCTACCATCATAAGATCTCCAATCATTTTGTCCCTGTCTCTCACAGAAATATATATTTCTCTTTTCCTTTCTGTCTATATGGAAGCCAGTTAGAAAAAACTCTACTTGTTTTTAATCATTTGTATTTAAATGTACTTGAAATTAAGTAGACAAAAAAATAGCTACGTTGTATCCCTCATGAATAAAATGGTTAGACAATATGATCTGTTCTTGAAAAAACACACTCCACCAAATTCCTGATGCTATATGCCACATTTGTTCCTCTGTCAGAAATACTTTTCGTATTAAGTGAAATATTTCAATTGGACTTCAAAGCAACATACTTTATTAGACTTCCGTGGTAATTTTTTTCCCAATTTTAATAATCCAATTCTACCCTTTTCTCTTCCCCTTTCCATTGCATTCAACCAAGTTTTCATTATATTTCTGGTTTTCTCTTTAGAGCAAGCGAACAAGCAAAGCCAGACAGAGAGCCTGCCCTTTGAAATGAGCAGTGCTGTATATCTAATTTGTATTAGTCATGCATTCATTCCAAACTAAAAGCAATGTTCATGCGCTTTTGTTTTTGTTTTTGTTTTGGTTTTTTTTCCATTATGCTTTGGCTCTTTGGCAAGTTCCATATTCACTAAAACAAGTTGGCAGACAGGAATTTAGGCTAGTGTGGGATTTATTCAGGAGACAGACACAGTATGGGCATAAGGGAACATTTCTTTCTTATAAGTGCTGTGCACACCTTCTCACATGGATTTGAGAGACATTTTATTAGCATAAACAGCTGTTGTCTTACCTCATTTCTGCAGCAACATATAGTACCATGCAAGAAAGTTGCCATAAGAGATCCTGCTCTTATTCTTCAAACCACTACTCCCACTTCTCTTTGCAGCTGGCTCTTCAAACTCAAAAAAAAGTCATTACATTATTTCCCAATTCTATTATAACTTTTATTGCAAGAATGAGATACCAAAACTTAATTCCTGTAGCTAAAAATATATTGATATTTGGCCTCAAATTAACTTTTAGCCATGTCAAAAGTTATTATATCTACTGTTATTCTGAAGTTAGAATAACATTGTAGTAATTAAACAGGGACGGGGGTGGGGGGAGCGGGGGGAAACAATGAAGTAAAAAGCAGAATTTTGAAAGAAAAATACTACAGGTCATTTTTAAGGTCAAAGAACTAAAAAAACCAAGTTACATTAACAGTTCATCTATGTAAATAATATTTCAAAGGAAAATAAACAAAACTGGTATATGGTAGTATATTTTATATAGTGGAACAAAATAGGCAGATGTTCCAGGCCAACAAAAAGAAACAATAGTGGAATTTTTTTTTTTTACAGGAGTATTCTGTTTACTTAGAGATTTTACTTAAAGATGTTATTACACAGCATGCTTCTAACTATGCCACTTACAACATACTCCTGGTGTTGACTGATCTGTATTTCTTGAACTATTGCTGTGAAGTTATTCCTTTATTGACATTTATGACATCGTAATGAATACTTACATCTCTTCTACAATTGTCTAGGCCTATATCAAACATGTCTTTGCAAGGGTTGGGTTTTTTAGAACTCAGTGAAGAGAAAAGGAACCAGTGCTGAATTTCTTTTTAAGAATAAATAATAAGAATTTGATGGGTGTAGGAGAGAGGTCAATCCTTGATCTCTCCCCCAGGTGTGGTCTGGGGGAAGCTGATGCTGGAACTCTGTTCTTGTACTTGTAAACTTATCTCTTCTGATGGCTTCCTACTTATGATACAGCACACTGTTTTATTTAACCAGAGCCATGATGAGAAGCAGAACATCACGACTATAATTAATAGAAAGCATTTCCTCCAGGATGGCAAATGTAATGAAGTCTGTGACTTTCAGATTATCAAACAGCAGAATAAAAGGATTAAAAAAAAAAAAAACCACTAGAAAATATATCAAAATAAAGTATGAAGTTGCAAAAAGCAGCATAGAAAGGATGAGGTAGAGAGAAAAATGAACACAAGAAATTTAAAAAACATCTACATCTTGTCTCCCCGCTTTTCTATACCTATATTTTGACCTTTACCAGTCTCAAACATCTCCCTTTCCCCTTCAGTCTCAGTTTGTTTTTACTGATTGCTTCCTTAATCTCTCTTGCTCCTTCCCTGTGATATCTTATGTAGTCTACCAAAGCTGAGAAGATCATGTACCTCACCACATTTCCTTGCATCTCAGGAACTGAGACAAACATTGATCTTCATCAGAAGTATTGCGATAAATCTCACTTCTATAGAGTTTCCAAATATTTCTGCAAAATCCTTATGCTGGTAACGAGTGTCTCTTAGACAGGAAACATCAAATGGCATCGAACACTACAAGCCAACATGAATCTTTTTTGGTTTTTTCCATTCACTGATGAAAATTTGGAAAATAAATAAATAATACCCTGTTTCAAATAAACAGAATAAAAATTCTTGAATGGAGAGAAAGAAAAGGGAGGAGAGATCCTAGTCATGCATTGATGAATCAGAAGCAGCAAAACATCTGTGGCATCACAAAATATTAAAGCTGCCTTAAATAAGTATCTAGTTGAAACAAGTTTTGAGAATATCAATTTTCTTTAATTTATAAAAAAAATTGTAAATGTTCTCACATGAAAACAAAGGTAAGTTGTTATCTTTCCTTACAATTTTCTTATGACAGTTGATAAAATTTTCTTCCTCTTTCAAATACTAAAAGATTCAAGACCACTTAAAAATGAATAAGGTGTATAAACTCCAATAAACTGTTGGTTTGTTCAAACTCCACACCCTGATTCTTACCTTTTAGACAAGAGAAACTACATTTAATAGTTTCATCAAAATCCTCCATGAATGCAAGACACAATCATAAACAACTTGGCAGAAACAAAATCTCAGAAAAATAAAAAAGTTTGTGTGCTAATGTTCTGATAAAAGTAGTACTTAAAGCAGTTTCCAAGATAAACATTTTATATTAAACTTCTAAAAGAGATTTATGAATGTCATTTTCATCAAAAAAATATATATCCTAAATTGATATTTTAAAATATTGGAATGGGGGAAAAAAGGAATAATTATTTTTCCAATAACATATTATTGGAAAAATAATAGCAATGCCTTTACTACACAGTGCTGTAGACTTTCTGGGAGCGGGTTAGGAATGCATTTTTAGGTGGGTTTTTTTTTCACCTCCACAAACGGAGATTTTAATCTGTTCACATAGTCTCTTTTCATTACAATATAGGCTGTTTTTCTATTTTTTGTTTTCCATAAATAAAGACTGAAATAGAAGACTCTGATAAGAGTTTGGGATTAAAAAGATATGGGGAAGCATACAAGTTTTGCATCCCTTCCATACATGTCTGATCCTAGGCAATCACATTTTAATAAGATCTTTATCATATAGTTGACTTCAAGTTTTTAAAATTCACTAATGCTGATCTAGACAAAAAACAGATTTCAAAATGGTGACATTGGGTTATTTTCTTTGCCTTACAGAAATTTGAGGTCCAGGCATCCTAGATTTTCATGCTTTTCTACAAACTTATAAGACTAGAAATGACATATAAAAATAAGAGATTCTAATACAAGTATTTTGGCTTGAACAAACATGCAGAAAGTGTTCTGGAATTATACAGAGATACGTAGCCATTTTTATGTCATCTTCCTGATATTGGGTTGATGACAGACCCTATGCACCCAGAATCACGTATGGAAACACAGACAACTTTACAGGCTGAAGTAGAGCATCAAAAATATGAGCAAAGTGTTTACACTACTTTTTAACTTTTTAAAAGCAAACACTGGCCTTCTGAACAGACGTCCTAATTCAGGTAGGATGAACAGCATACACCTTCAGTTGAATAGACCAGTCTTGCTAATAAGCGAGAAGGTTAGAAGGAAGATTAGCATGATACAAAAGGGAATCTAGTGTAAATGGCAATGAGGAACTGGACTTCATAATGCCACCAAACAACTCCAGCTTCTATCTGCAGGTTATGTTACCAAAGAAAGCTCTAGCAGTAAAAGCAGTCTTGGTACTTGCCATATTTTCTTCACCTAATAATTGATTATACTGATCATACACACACATAGCAGTCCAAAACAACATTTACAGTGACTGACAATTTTACACACCTAAACAATATAATGCAGACTGTATTTTCAGAGAAAAGGAAGGCCTGATTACTCTTCCAGACTTTTTCTCATTTCTGTATAGCTTTCACATGGAAGCATCCTTGAACAAAAAATGTATTAACAAAGTACCACTACAGTCTTAATTCTTTCCTTACCATATGAGGAAACATAGCAGATGAGCCCTATTCGTTTGATAAAACAATATCCTTCCCTATGTTTTGACCCACTCAGTCAGCTATTCCTCTGAAAATCATTCATGACTACCACATCAAGGGTGGAGAAGACACATTTTTGTAGTGCTTTTTCTGAGCCACAGCTCCCCCGGGCATTACATATGCCTCTGAAAATGAGTCTTAGGTAAAAACCAGAAATGTTTCACAAGTAAACTGAGGGTCCTACCATAAAAATGTCAAAGTGCCCCACCTTCAAACTCCTCCCTCAGTTCCCAGGTGACTTACGCTGACCTGCATAAATTGAAAGAAGTCCATGTAGAAGTCAGCAGCAGTAATGTATTTGCCCTTTCATAAAGGAAGGTTCTAGAATAGGTCTGTTCTTACCTACTACCAGCACCTGCCAAGTAGCTTTGATGATATCTGCAATTACTTTCCTTCCATCTCTCCTTCCCATAATCTCTGCAGTTCCTTACTGAATTTGGAAAATGCTTTTCAAAATTTCAGTCCCAAATAGATCATGGTCTTTGTTTCCTATGTTTATTTACTTGTATGCACACAGGTTTACAAGAACACTTCTCTCTTCATATCCCAAGGATAAAGCAATCTTATTTTCAGTATCATGCCACTGACCCACATGAAGATAATTTCAGTCCAATTGGTCTGTACCAACGACTGCTCTGTTGGAAGCCAAGACATGTAATCCAACCTTCTGCTGCAGTATTGAAGATTTATCTGGTAAATCTCATTAGTGTCTCAATTCTGATTTGCTCAACTCAGCTGGCAGGTGATGAAATGTTACCAGGTCAAGGTATACAAAATTCAACATATCCCATAAAGGTTTTTCATTTTGCTGGCTGCTTAAAAGAGGTCTCCAGTTAGAACATGTCTTTTTTTTAAAGAAGGGGGGGGGGGAAATCACACCAGACAAGGGCAAAATCTTTGAATCCTAGCTTGAAGATCACCTGAAATCTTTGAAACCTGAACTTCACTATGGCTGTGTTTATACAGAGTTAAAAACTTTGTTCCAAGTTCTTCACAGTGAAGAAGTTCTTCACACCACTGCACTGTGATAAGGAGCCCCTCCATTTGAAACTATGGTTGCTCAGCTTCTATAAAACTTCTTGACATGGATACAACAGATCTACAGATCTGTCCTCCTGATTTCTAGCAGCTTACATAAAAAGCTATGGCAAAAAATACGGCCAAATCACTTATTAAATGTCACACCAGAAAAAGACATAGATATGCTAGGAATTTGGAAGGTTATTATTAAGTTATGTTGTATTACTAGTTCTGCATTCACTATTAAGTTCTGTTGTTACTGGTTGTGACTAATGCCATTTTAGATATATTCTGTATCCATGACACCCACATAGGGCTGTCGCAGATGACAGAGGAGCTATAGCACACCTGCTCCCTTGAGGCAAGCAGCTTAGGTCTAAGCCAGTTATCCTGGAGTATCTAGACTGGTATTACATACCGAAGTTTAGATATTTGAATAGCTGTCAGTATCAAAAAGTTTTAGATTACTGAATTTGATAAAGTTTACCCACATCATTTGTTAATGCTGAATTTTTTTTTTCTGCCCCAAACCAGAAAGCATGTCTTTGCACTCATTCAAGTTCAGCTGAATGCCATTTGCTAATTATGCATCATAGAAGGTTTATCTACATTACTCCAAATTCACATTTCCTCTCTAGTAGCCACTCCAACTTGCTGTGATCTCCAAACAACATGTAGTTACTCCATTCATTTTTATCTGTGTTGGAAACCATCATATCACATGCATGGCCAAGAAAGCCATGCAAGTCTGTCACAAGCTGAAAGTCTCTTTTAGAAGCGTTTTGGCGCTAAAGACAAGCTGAAGGGAAGCCAGTTGAAAGTGTCATCCAAACAAGGTAATAAACATAGATAACAACAGACATTCTATAGCAAAAGGGAGTTGCCAAAAAGCTTACTGTAATGCCAGAGTTGCAGATCAGTCTATCCTAACTGACAAACCTCTTTGTCTCCTACAAATAAGACTCACACAGATGGCAAAGATCTACAGAAGTGAGTATTTTTCCTGAGCAAATATCAATAGTATAATGTTCACATAACATCTTTTGAAGTAATCCAGTATCTTTTATTCTATTGGATTTTTTTTTTCCTCCTCCTCTTCCAAAGATAAATGAAGCAAGAAGAAACAGGACTTACAGATGGCAATCTTCATGCCTCACCAGGAAAATCTCTCATGCTTTGTTTCACTAACATACAGATTTCTCTGCTGCCTGTCTTACGCTCTAATGACATTTTCAATAGAGATAACAATGACTTCCATGTTCCGAACAAAATGGTCACAAACACTGTAAGTTTTTGTAGAACTTTCTCTGACGGTATTAGAATTAGGTGTTGGAGTTGCATTGCTTGCTGTTCCAGTATTTCTTGCTAGTCCAATATTTCTTGCTAGTACCATCAGGTTTTATTCTCCACTTAGATTGATGCTTAAGAACAGAGACCTATTTATGATTAGCTTCTAGAAGTGAAGACCTAATGTTACCTAACAATAACACTCTTTATAACACTGACTCTAAATTACAGCATTTGGTTTCATCTTCCAGAAGTTTTCCATTCTCCCCCCTTAACTCTTTCCTCTCTCATTTAATATTTGTACACTTCACTTAGGAGGTAGATTTGATCTGACTGCTCCTTTCATGTTAGTATTTTTACTTGTTATTGTATCTGAATTGTTTGATAAACATGTCCATGGCACAGAGGTAATTGTAAATCAAGTCACTTCTTTGATCCTCACATTTGCCATAGCTTCTGATAGTGTAGTACCTAGTTCTAATTGAAACTGCTGATAAATGTGAGCCTCTTATGCCAACAGCTATCCTCTTCCTAGCTCTTCTTTCAACATTCCATATTTGTAATTCTCAGCAAAGCTGAACTGCAGCAATAAAATGTCATCTGTTTCCCCTTGTTCCTAAGGCCTTCTATGAAATCCACTCCAGATTTCTTATCTATTCATCTATATATGTAACTATATACAGATCTGCATATAAAATATTTTTTCTGCCCATGACTGGGCATTAAGACTTGCTTTCACTTTTTTTTTCTTTGTTTCTTTTTTTTCTCTGTTTCTTTTTTTTCTTCTCTATAATGAGGGAAAAGGAACACACTTGAGCTTTCATTTCATGAAGTTCCTCTACATAACTCCAGCCCAAAGGGAAGTGAAGTACCAGTCCCAGGTTACGTAGCATTCAAACAACTTAAAAGAACCCAAAAGGACAGTTTGGTGTAGTTCCTTTGAGCAAAGTGGTGAGCAATCTATAATTAATTGCAGTTTGAAGACGTGGAAGTAATTGTTTTCACATCAAGGCTATAAAGAAAGAATGTTCTCATTTCCATGTTAGAAAGGCAGAGTAGTCCAAACATATGTTCCCACCCCTGCTGTTTTGGGGACCTTCATGTATGTATACATGTATACAGACTGAGAAATGATACATAAGAGGGCAACTTCGCTCTATAAATCTAGTGGTTTATTTGTTTAATGCTCTGAGTAATTCAGTCTGACATGTGTGAGAGAATTAGTTTTTTCAAGGGGTTTCTGTTTGTTTGGGATTTTTTTGTTCTTTGAGGACTGCAGAACAGATAGCACCACACAATAGAGTTGAACATTGTTGTAGTAAAAAGGAGCATTCAGAGCCAAACGGATGTTTTGTTAACATTTCAGACCCTTGCAACAAAATGGCCTAAACCACAAATATTTTAAAACACTTTTTTTTATGAGGTTCAGCACAGAAATAACCAACCTTCATGAAGTCAACATCTGAATGAGAGTCAGTATTCCCACAGTGCTTTCAAATATGCTGGAATGTTGCATTTTATACTGCTTTGTTTTTACTGCTTCATTCTTTTCACGAGTCCAGTGATGAAAGTAACTTAGAACCATGTAATGATTTTATTATGGTTGCCTTTGTTCTTCTATTTCTATTCCTATTTGTTTGTTACAGTCAATAGTTACACATTGCTTTAAATTAAATTGTAAGCAATTTGGGGAAGTACTATGGTGGATATTCACAGAGTGCATTACCATAAGGAAACTAAACACTCTATGCTTCCCCTGTTGTCAGTGAAACCACAGGAACGTTTTCAATTGCCTTCCCACTCCAGAACTAACACCAAGCTTCACTAGACCTGAAGCCTTTCCTTCCACTAGCAATAGGAGCTAGTCTCCACAGGTTTCTGTCTCAGACTGAGATTTATCAAAATGTTGGAAGTAGGGGGTTAGAGATCACAATTTTTACCTATGTAAATAAGAAAATAAACATACACAAGAATAGTCATAGGCATCAGATAAAAAAAAAAAGCATCTAGCCCAATATGCTGCCTCTCATGGCAAACTATAGTGATTAGTTAGGGAAGTAACCAAAAAATTACGAGGAAATAGTTTCCTCAAGTATTCCCTGAGCTTGCAACAGAGAGAATTCCTCAACTGAAGGTGGCATCTATATTTAGGGACCCTGTTGGATTTTCTCATCACAGAATTTTCCCATGTGTTTCTCATATTTTACACAGTTATAACTTCAACGCTCAGAGTGGCTGGTAGCACAGCATCCTCCAAGCTTTTTGCTTCCAATCCTTTACATGAAGGGCCTCGTCCTCTCATTTGACTACGTATAGCATGGACCAGCTTCATTTAACACTTCATTCACATTTCATAGAATCATTTACAGTGGAAAAGAGCTTTAAGATCATAGAGTCCAACCATAAACCTAAAACTGACAAGTACAACACTAATCTGCATCCCTAAGTGCCACATATACACATCTTTTAAATACCTCCAGGGATGGTGACTCAATCACTTCCCTGGGCAGCCTGTTCACTTCCAGGCAGATGACCCTAACTTGCGTGACAAACAAGTGTCAATAAGACTTAACGTAAATATTAACTACTAATTTCAGTATTACTACAGCATTTTATCATATTTAGTAATGGAGAGGAACAGCACTGAGACATTGAAGTATTCCTGAAAAAGCGCTGTTCTGAAACTAGAAAAGAAGAAAGAAGTCCAAACTGTTGGCAGTATTTTCTGGTGTTAGTGTAAAAAAAGGAATTGGAACAAAGACTCTAGAGAGCGATAGAAAATAGTAGTCTGGAAGAATGAAGAAAGGCAAGTGTCCAAAAAAATCATTATTACTTTTTACTTTTTCTACTCATTTAGACCAGTAATGTCGTATCAAGAAGGTAGTTTTATACCCTTTTTTACTGAAACAAATGAGCACAGAACAGTGGATAAGGTGTCTTTATTTCAGGTTACTAATGTATAGGCAGAGAAACCTTTTCTGACCAGAAGAATATGTGTCTAAAACCAAAAGGACATGTAAAATGATACTGAAACTAACATAACTTAACAGAACCTAATAACTTCTAGGAAAAAGCCTTCAATTGGTGCAATTTCTCTGTATTTATTTTTTCCTGATTGTATTACAATAATTAGAAAAAACCTGACAAGCTCTTTCAGGAAAAATTTTAAGGTCCTGATCTTGCAAGCACTGTACATATGCCCAATGTTAGCATGCCAGTGATATTATCCAAACCAATGGAACGACTATAATGCTTTAAATTACAGAGGGGGAAAAGATATCTTCAATATCAGAGTCTAAGCCTCTAAAAAGTTTCTTCCTTTGTACAAACTCAATTTCCCAATTGCTAGAAGAGAAAACAATTATTAGGAACAGAGAAAAAAGTTCATTTTGCTTTCTCAAACAGTAGCATCATGAAAGTGTCAAGGCTGTATCAAGGGAGCTGACATGGAACTGAGCATAAAATAAAATCCAAAACAGATCTCAAAGAGAGGCAAAGAAAGAGAAAGTCAGCTTAGGGGGGAATTCACAGACCAGGAGAAATACCTCATGCCAAACTGCCTGAGGAGGAAGTAGAGATACTTAAAGAGATGTTGATATTTTCAGAGACAGAAGTAGGAAGAAGAAGAGATAGAAAGTTGTGGATCTGAATCCCTGAAGGAAACACTAAAATAAAAAAGTCTATTGTAGCACATTAAGGTAGAACCTATTTGTACATTCTGCAGCTGAGGCAAATATTCAGAACTAAGGAAGATTACTACTATTTAAAAAGTTGTAAAGACAATCTCATATAGAGTTGTCAAGTTAGACAAGAAAAGACAACACTGAGAAAAAGGATTTTAGTGTTCAAGATTTTAAGCTAATGTGCTAATCACACCAAGTCCGCCTGCAATTTCTTCCTCTTCTGTAGAGGAGCTGGCTAAGTGGTAGCATGAGGCAAGTTTCCAAAACAGTCACACTTTTACCTGAAGGAACATTTCATTTACTGTGTGTTTTATGTTAGGTACAAGTAGTTTTATATTACAAGGATCCTCTAGGGCTTTTGTGATGAAAGACTCTAAAATTGCCTGCTACTTCTCCCCCTCATCCCCAAGTACTTACCGAAGAATACTTAGACATACATGTGGACGAACTCATGCCATACAGTGCACAGAAGAGAATCAAACTTGAGGCAGAGAAAAAAGAAAGAAAAATACAGCACCATGGCTATGAGTACCAATATCAAACTTATTCCATAGAAATGCACTATGAGATTATAAATTCATTCACATCTGCATTTCTCACCCCAGAATCAAATCAAATAGACAAGGCATATCCATCTGCACTGCAGTCAGAAGCAGGATACCCTGGTGGCAAAGCTGAAAGATGGGGGCCAAGGTGACAGCTGACCCTATTGGTTAGGAGGAAGGCTTGAGCAAAAGAGAAGTCATCCAGTGGATCAATACCAGGCTGCTGGTGTTGTAGGCAGGGATTTGGCTTCTATGACCACAAGAACTGTGGAACAAGGGCTACTAAATAAGGATGGGATCATGGTGGTATATGAAAATTTTTAACCAAAACTATAGTGAGAGATAGATATGCTGGGACAAAGTTACTATAACCTGAAGATATGTCAATGAGGGAACAAGTAGTAGAACAGATGTGTGGAGAACAGAAGGACAGGGAGTTTTTTTCCTGTGCCTCTACTATATTGATTATCTAGTATCACTGCAATAATTTGTTTACATAAACATGCTTTTTAAAAGCATGTTTAAGACCAAAAAGCCCAAATCTTTCTTTTCTTAATGCATACTTGCCTGTTTTGTGTTCCAAAAATTAGTCCCAGCAACCAGAAAACAAGTAGCTGGTGCAGCACTGATTCAGACAGAAGACACTGACAAAGACTAACAAAGTTTTCCAAATGGACAAGTCTGGCCCATGTTAAATATTCTACTTCCTGACATTTGTTTTGAGTACTAGTACAGCAGAAACAGAGAGAAATCATGCCAAAGAGTCAGATGTGTAAATCAAAGTTTGTACCAACCCACTTTTCTGACAGGGGCCCAAGGTTTTGTGGAGATGGAGAGAAAGACTCAAAGGCTCAGATTTTACCTCCTTGTCAATTCATAAAGATCATTGGCCAAATACAATTTCTTCCCACTCATCTTCAGATATAACAGCTTTTTTTTGTTTTGATTGGGTTTTGACTGGGTTGGGATACTGATTCAAGTCTAGAAGAAGAATGCTATGAAAAAGTAGTATGAAACTATTCCACACTTCCTTCCCTTCTTTTTGTACCAACCCACTTTTCTGACAGGGTTTTGTGGGGTTTTTTTTGTGTTTTTTTGTGTTTTTGTGTTTTTTTTCTCCAAGGTTTTGTGGAGATGGAGAGAAAGACTCAAAGGCTCAGATTTTACCTCCTTGTCAATTCATAAAGATCATTGGCCAAATACAATTTCTTCCCACTCATCTTCAGATATAACAGCTTTTTTTTGTTTTGATTGGGTTTTGACTGGGTTGGGATACTGATTCAAGTCTAGAAGAAGAATGCTATGAAAAAGTAGTATGAAACTATTCCACACTTCCTTCCCTTCTTTCCAGAGACTAAAGCATTATACCACAGAGAATGCTTAAAATGGCTCAAGTCGACCTTGAAATGGAAGAAAAATTACACATTGTCCTTCTGAACATGAATGGATTTCAACACTCTGATTTCCTTTAAGTGTTTTGGTTCACACATCTGACTGATCCATTAAGTATCAGTTCTGTTCCATAATTGGATGGCTCTGACCCTTGGGAAGAACATTAAGTCTTACTTCCTGAAAAATACTAATACTGATAATATTTCTGGTGTGAATATAAACTTGCACAGGTGAGAAAGGTGCAGTGTTAACAAATGTAAAAAAAAAACCCACCAAACATAACCTATACCCCAAGGAGGAAAGAAAAAATATCTACCATCAAAATAATAGTAGTCCAGTGAAAGATTTGGGTTGCCATGAACTTGCTGTAGCCCTACCCTTTCCTCCTCATCTGAAGATCCACTTTGGGTTTACACATTTTCAAACATGTTTCACCTTTTGCTCCTTTTTTGAGCTGCATTTCAATTTCCTATGCATGGTGTGTTCCACAGATGTTTGTTAACGTGTTCTTTGTTCTATTCATTATCCCTGAAATAAGTTTTAATTCAGATCCCCAGGCAGTATACTTTTAATGATGAATAGTAGCTATCAGAGAACTGCTTGTAGCCCGATATCCTGGTTTCAGATAGGATAGAGTTAATTTTCTTCATAGAAGCTAGTATAAGGCTATATTTTGGATTTGGGATGAAAATAATGTTGACAGCATACTGATCTTTTCAGTTGTTGCTAAACAGTCAAGGACTGTCCAGCTTCTCATGCTGGCCTGCCAGCGAGAGAGCAGGGAGTGCACAGGAAGCTGGGAGGGGACACAGCTGGGACAGCTGACACAGGCTGGCCAAAGGGGTATTCCATACCGTATGATGTCATGCCCAGTATATAAAGCTGGGGGGTTGTTTGAAGGAAGTGGAGGATGTTGGGAGTCTGTCTTCCTAAGTAAGCATTACATGTGATGGAGCCCTGCTTTCCTGGAGATGGCTGAACACCCGCCTACCCACGGGAAGTAGTGAATGAATTTCTTGTTTTGCTTTTTTTGCATGCGTGGCTTTTGCTTTACCTATTAAACTGTCTTTACCTCAACCCATGAGTTTCCTCACTTTTACCCTTCCGATTCTCTCCCCTGTCCCACTGTAGGGGGAAATGAACGAGTGGCTGCATGGTGCTTAGTTTCCGGCTGGGGTTAAACCATGACACTCAGGCACCTCCACTATCATCCCATACCTTTACTCCCACATGTTGCATTTTTATTCTAGCATCACAGATAGCTCATTCTACGCTATAACTGCTTGTTGGTAGTATTTTCTAGGAACACAACTTGTGTTCCACAAGAGACATTACACCACATAATTTTAACTTTTGCTTAACTATGTACAAGAAAGAAGATAGCAGTCAGCTGTTTGCTATATAAGTGCTGCCACAGCTAAAAACACAAAAAGAAACCAACCTGCAGACAGGCCAAGACAAGACTCAAGACCTATATTCTTAGCTCACCATAAAGCCTGAGGCCTGCTAATACTGACAACACTACCACATTCATTAGACGATGCGGTTCACTGTATAATTTTATGTTATCTTAAAAGAAAAGCTTTAAATTCTTTATTATTACCATGTTCATTATCACATTAGGAGAAACCAGCAGATCTAACTACACAATATTATTACTACTAGAAGTTAATCAAAGAAATACAAAGGCTAACAAAAAATTATCCACTTAGAATATCTTATGTTTCTTAGCGTGCTTGAAAAACAGCAACCCCTAGTAAATTGTCAGAGCACCAGCAAAAGGAATTTGTAGACGTGAGAACTAAAAAAACCAAACCTATAGCATGGATTTTTTTCCTGCCTTATGCAGACAGACCTCTGTTTTAGACTAAGATCAAAAAGACCAGCAGGTAAATAAAACAAATATTTACGGTTCTCCTTTCATAACTGTTTATTGTTATTAAGAATGAAACCAATACTACGTCCATTTAACAGATCTTTTACCAAATATAACTAAGACTTAGCTCATTCAAGAATTTTGTGGTCTAATAAAGTTTAACACTGGAATTATTCCAAATTCAGTTAACACTTGCAGAGTATTCCTAAAACTGTGTTTTCAAACAGTGCTTTTGCATTGAACAAATTAAGCTGAAGAACTTAAAACTGCAACTGTATTAATTTCAACTATACTCTTTCATCTTAAAATCTTTCTTGTAACCATGATTTCTTTCACAACAGTGTACTTTGTATGGTCAGCAATTAACATGAGCTTTCTCCTTTATAGATTCATTGTAATATCTCAAAGCATCCAGAAACTCCATTGCCTGGGCCCTAAAAACACACTCTAATATGGATCTAGTAATTCCTTTCCCAGAAACGGCTAACTATTTGTCATCTGATCAATAGCTTTGTGAGTACCAGGGCCTGTGAACATGAGGTTACTTCTAGCTGTCTGAAGGTCTCATCCATTCTTCGTGGTCAGGTGGCCTATAGTACATACTCACTACAATGTCATCCTTACCTGTCTTCTCTTTGATTCTTACCCATAAGCCCTCAGTTGGCTCCTCATCCATCCCCAGGCAGAGTTCCATGTATTCCAGTTGTCATCTCACGTATGGGGAAACTCCCCCTCCTCATCTTCCCAGACTGCCTTTCCTAAAGGCTCTGTACATTCTGCCAGCTATCCCACCATGTCTCCATGATCACAACACGATTGTGCCCCTGCAATGGCACACAGATTTTTAACTCATCATGTTTGGTCCTCATGCTGCATGCAATAGTGTGCATGCACTTCAGAGAGGCACCCAACATGCAGCTTGAGCCCCATTTTCTTGACTCTGCGATCCCTTTATGTCACATCACTCCAGGCATTTTGCTTGTCAACCCTGTTCATCACATTGTCACAGGGCTGCTGGTAACTCTCTTCCTTCCCCATCATCCCTTAGTTTAAAGTGTTATTTGAAACTCCTAATAAAACAAATATATGGAAACTCCCAGTAAAAAAAAAAATAATGATGCTACCTCAGAGTCCAGATGGGGGTCAAAAGTTTTCTTGAACCAATTTTACACTGATGCCATACTACTGATTTTAGGGAGACAATACAGTCTCACATGTGCAAGTAGTCCACTGTCTATATGTAGTCTGACACATCTAGTTAGATTAAGTCATGAGTTTCTGGACTTTAGGTAAAACCTAAGGCCTTTTCATTGCCATGGGTATCTGACTAGAGACTGCAGTTATACTTCCCCATGTTTCATCTCGCCAGCCTACAGAATCTTCTGTGCTTCATTGTTTCAGTAACAGTTTCTGCAGCGCTTCTTAAGAAAGGAATAGTTTTTAATTCCCTCAGCTGACAACATGACAAGGTCTTGCTTCCTACTTTTACAGGAAAATATTGTCCCAAGTAAACTATGTCATAAACAGGAGAGCAGCAATTACTAGGTATCAGGTTCTGACACCTTCTTTCTACTCGTAGACAGTCCTCTGCTTATCATGTTCATTTCATTTACGGATAATCTTTGTGAAGAATAAGTTTTAGCATCATATGGTATCAGCACTGGGTTTGGTTTCTGTGTTTGGCATCAAGTAGTAAAATTTAAGATCTAGGCTTTTAAGAGATGGAGTGAAATCCAGGTAGGCACTGCAGAACTCATACTTTTTAACTGATGAACCCTAGATGTTTCCTAGTCAAAGAAAAGAAAAATTAAAAAGTCAATACCATTTTGTCTTTAGTGAAGTTTGAAAACTGTAGGGGATAAAATAGGAGCAATAATACCCATTTAGGTATACAAATAAAACTATGAAGCGTTAAGTGTCATTATTTTAACTGACTAGCAGAGTGATTAATTTTCCCCTAGATAACATTTCCTGCAAGGCAGATATTCCCTTTTTAACAAATATGATACTATCGACATGGACATACAAAATACTAGGTCTGACACAAACCAACAATGGAACACTTCATAATTAATTATTATATACCATTATATTTGATGTGTAAGAGCCAGAACTACTCAGCTATTCTTCAAGGATCTCTCACAGGACAATGCTTCTGTACCATCCAAGTATGTCTTATGGTAAGCATTAATTTATACTGGCAGGAAGCTTTGGAAGAGAGCCATTTGTCAGCTTTTCAAATACTGGCATACGTCTATGATACTACAGCAGCAGGTATGTAAAAAGAGCAACTTGGGTGTAGGAATGAAGTGATCTTTCTGGAGTCTTTGTTTTCCCATTTCTAACATGCACCTAACAGCAACAATTAAGGCTGCTTATGGATCTCATTAGCATCTAAACTAAATTCCCTTACGCTTTAAGTTATATAACTTATGCTGAACAGTTATAATTTATGATCCTGGATTATAACTCCAAGTTAATTTCTTTCTTATGAAAGAAGGAAGAAATCCATATAGAAAATCATCAAGAACTGTTATTAAATCCCGTACATGCAGAAATATGAATTAGCTTGTTTAGCAGATCTCCAAATTTTTATTCTACGGATTGGCCTAACGGCAAGAATAAGTGTTTAATGTCTTGTTGGTGAAAGTATATTTTTTTGTTAATGTATGCAAATTCAGAATTTAGGGAAAAAAAGACTTTAAATAAAACCTTTGATATTCCACTGTTAGATACAGTGGGCAAATTCCTATTTAATCACCTTTGTCTTGTCAGTTTTTCCTCTTGACTTGCTTATTTCTGTCTTCTAGGGGTTTGCCTGTCTTAGAAAACACTACAGTTTTACTCAACAGCCAAGAACCCCAGACAGACACACATTAAGTCCCTGACAACGCCACAAAAAGAAGATATTTACTTTTGCTTCTGCAACTAACAATCATTCCTTCTTTGGGGACCAAGGACACAGGATTCATGAGAAGGAAACAAAGTAAAAAGCCGTGAAATGGATCAAGTGAGATGGAAGCATCACAGGGGCAGATTTAAGGCAGCAATATGCAAGATACTATATTGATGAGGGACCTTATTCAAGAGGCCCCTAAACACAGATCAGCTCCTATTCAGTTTGCCAGTAATTTCCCTAATTTAATTAGGGACCAATAAGAATTTTAAGTTCATGAAGATTTAATTGAGTAAGGCTTTTGAATAATGCTGAGCTTTTCAATTTATGCATAACAAATGTGAAATATAATTAACCTATTTCAGCTGTTCATAACTTTCCCTGTTCTTAACCAATTTATTAAAAAATATTGCTATGTGTTAATATAGAGATATGCACTTTAATAAATTTGTTCATAACATTCTCTGTCTTTTTGACAATTGTGCTGCCAGCTTCTAACTAGGATAAACATGTGTTTTGCAACTTGGGACTTATTATCCAGCCAGGCAATGGCACAGTTTCAGATTCTCAGGCAAGAGCAACATTGCAGCCTGAAAGTTATTAGCTTATGGTATATAATATGGCCATTTCCACCATCTCACAGAAGGAAAACAATATATAGTACAAAGTAAACAAAAATAAAAGAAATTGCTGTGTCTGCTGTAGCAAAAGAAAAAGCAAAAGCAATCAATAACTCTGAAAATAACAGATTAACATTTTAAACTGACTTGCAATTCCTGTTTATATTGATGCAGTTCCGCCCCCCCCTCCATTTTCTCCTCCATACACAGAGAGGTAAAAGTAATAGAGGTCTTTAGAAATTTAGGCTAATATTAAATTCAGTACTGGTCTCAAGATTTGAAGCTTTAGCATTAGAATTAATAGTTATCAATCCCACAGAGGAACAGTTCCTTTTGAAAAGACTACCAGCTTCATTCAGGGAATACTTACATTGCATTCTAGCTAATAATTTAACATTTCAAAAAGAGGACTTTGACATGAAATATGATTTTAGAGCACACTAAGGACAATTTAAAAGTTCTCTGAGGAACAAACATTATACTTATGACTGTTTAACATAGTGCGAGATCATGAAATTAAAAATGGAAGATTCAAATGTGAATTATAAAGCACTTAGATCCTGACTCAATACAGGGCATGTGTTTCAATTTGAGCTCAAAATTAGTTTATTATCATGGCAGAGTCCCCAGACAGACACGCTATGAAATCATGTATGGAAGAGTGGAAGAAAGTCTTTAAGTGTCCAATTCCCAAATGTCATTGCATACAGCATCACAGCTGATCTTCAGATGGTATCCACAGCAGGGAAAAAAACCCCACGTTATCTTTGCTAGACTCATCATTATTCTGCCTTTAATAATTACCTAATGCAGGCAAATGTATCACCAGCTTTCAGAGTGCTACAGCAGGGAAGAAAAAAAAAAAAAATCATCCTAAAGCCAGGAATGTGCACCCAAAACTACAGAAAGTGTTAACTAAGGAACTCAGAAAATCACAGTAGTTTAGTAAGATACATTATCAGTGAAAAAGAAGTGAAGTTTTACAGTAGCATAAGGGCACGATCAGGCAGTCCAGCATGGGACAACACAGAAAAACCATTTGTGTGTTCTGTTCTTTCCACAAGCCAGCACTGTGCTGCAAAAAGGAAGGCCAAGGTGCCTGGTGCATTCTCCAACAGAGATATCTTGATTAAGTAATAAAAGGCATTAAGTTCAAGCTAGCAACAGATGCTAGCCAAAATGCTAAAGTTAGTACAGAAAACATACTTTTACTTTATCTCGGAATAAAACTGACAGGGCTTGTCCATCTCTGCAGGTACAGTCACCTTTAAAGCTCTGGTTGGGAAAGTTTCCCTCTTCATTTTGTAGTCATCCTTCTTTACGCAACACTACTGGACTGTACTATTAGACACTAGCATAGATATAGACCAAAATCTTTTTCTGTTCTGAATAATGAGATTAAAAGTCTCAACACTGCATGACCAAAGATTTAAAAACAAACAAAACAAAAACCCCTAAAACAAAGTGACAAAGCATTTGGACTTACAGTGTGCATTAACATTTGATTTATCTAAAGAAATGTAACAGGTTTACAAGCAAAGGATTACAGCTTCCTTAGGGAAGGTGTGGATTCCCCCTCCATGCTGTAATATGGGTCCGACCTTATTAACGAGCTAGGTTGAAACTTTTAGTAATTTGCAGGTGGCACAAGTAAGAGCACACCATGCTAATCCAGCTCTTATTAACTAACAGTTGGCCATTAGATGTTCAATGATATATGAAAGGAAACTTGGTAAGCAACGGGTAACGTTCTTTTTCATTTTACAGATGAATACATTTGTTGTTTGTTCCAGGTGGGTTATTCGAATCAAATTTTAGCTTCTGGGGAGGGCACAACACCTGTGATGTGTTTCTGAAGAGCCCTTTGAATTTCTTCTGCATTTCCTTGTACTCAATAAGGTATGCTGAACACCCTCTTTGACATCCACTTCTGTTATTGTCTCTTTCAGCAAATAGTTGGTAATAAGGGATGCCACAATTCCCTTTCATACTACATTTGAAAGCGTTACTACTAGTACTGAACAAATAGAAAGGAATAAATATTGACGGAAGTCTTTTTTCTCTGTTTAACCAGACTTACGTTTTGTCCCTTGCTCATGAAAACAGATTCAGTCTACCGACCACAGAGCAGAATGAGAGAATCATCTCCTTGGGAAAGGCGAAGTGCAACACTTTTTCCAGTGTGGTGATAACAAACAGCACAAAACAAATGTGTTTCCTTCATCTTTAACTGTTCAATTACTTGATTAATCACATCAACAGCTTCAGTGGATGAGTTTTAAGCAAAATGCTATCTTATTACATTCAGAACATATCTGATCAAATTCCAATCCTATTTTAGACTGTTCTGCAATATAAATCTGAATTTATTAAGCTTTCACGATTCTGAAACTTTCCTACAGGGACAGGAATATGCTCAGCTTTGCTGAAAGCTTTTCCTATACACAGATGCTATCAAAGCAGTGCAGAGACACTACAGATTTTGTATGTAGTCTTCTGAAGGACAGTGGGCCTGAACAAGTTCAATAGTACATGATGTACTGAAGGCTGTCAAGGGAGCCCATTCACTGTAAGCAAAGCAGAGGAGAAGACAGCTGGAGTTTTTTTGTATGTGAGATTTAGAGCAAATACTGCAAAGCATACAGCAAAACGAAGCAAAGTACAGAGGGCTAGTTCGGGACTAGCCACTTATTACATTACAAAGTAATTTCCTCTCTGTTCTTTTTTTTTTAAAATTGGGGAAAAAGTTGAATTGAGAAAGACGACAGACATTTTCATGACTTCAGGTGCTCTAGAAATGCAGACATAGCAATTTTGAAAAGGAATTGCTACATTTAAACTGAAAAAACGATGAGGTTAGTCCTACAGGGGATAGAGTCACATGAACCTCTAAGTTGAAGAACTTTAAAAGACTCCAAGAGAGATTGATTAAAAGATACAGCTATTTACAGAATGGACTGTATAAGAAACTTGGGTAAAACAGGAGAATTCAAATGAATATCAGGAATGCAAACACAAAAACATCAAACATTGATCTCAATGTGTTTACCTAATGTCAAGTAAGATGCTAAACATTTGGATTTAAAAAAAATAAAAATTACTATTTAATAGATTAAGGAGTCAAATTAACAGTTTCATAGCTAGTGGTAAAAGCAAACAAAATATCACATTATGTCAAGTCACTTACATAACAAAGACGAATGCCCTTCTGAACTCTGGAGCAAACCATCATATCAAGAAATAAGGAAAAAAGTTTGAAGTAGAAACAGTAGATTCAGACAATTTAAGCACACTAATGGTGGGATGAGAAAAAGAAGAGAAAAAAAGATTTGATGAAAAAAGCAAAAAATGGCAGACAGCATGTTGTCACTGACAATAAAATAAGCACCTTTTGCACAACATTATTTTTTAAATAAATGTTGTCTACCATCGTCCTCTACTTCCTTTTTTCCAACTTCTGTAGTGTAACTTACCCCTGAACAATTTTTAGGATAGTAAAATTTTGTCCCTCTTACACTGGTCTCAGAATTTAAACACAAAATATATTGTCCATTCTCTGTTCTCCTTAGTCACCTCTTGAGAAACAGCCTGCAAAAGGCACCATGTAGTAGCCCTACATTTAGGAAATTGCCATAGCATTACATTATCAGAAGCTTTGCTCAATGCCTTATTCTCTTGCTCTCTGTTGTAAAATATTTCACTGCCCACAGACATTTCCTTCCTTCCTTCCAGATGTATCTGAGGGGAATGAAATTGCAAAGGGAAAAAAATAGTTTAAAATGTACCATGCTTCTCTGATTATAATTAGATTTGCACATGTAGAGATCTAAATACGATACATATGTCTCTGCATCTCTACTCCCACGTGTGTGCCTATGATAGTAGTCAACCTTCACAGAATGTGTGTATGATGAGAATGTGTAGCATCTGTCAGATGCTCCAGAGTTTAGCTAAATGAAACTACCCAAGAGCAGGCCCAAGAAGAACAAAGCTCCAAAATGTTTTAAGGATGCTTGCCTGATGTACCTAGATCTCATCTAACATAGTTAGGTTTTCAGTTGTCTGTTGACTGAACAGTAGAAAGACTGTTCAGGGAGGATTAGCCATTCTTCAGTTCAAGACAAAGGAGCTAAGAGTTTAAAGTCCTAGCAGTGAAAGATCAGAAATGAAAATTACAAGTTTATGACATCAATCACTTTAATTTCTCTGCTAGATAAGGTGAACAGAAGGTCAGTCAGGCCTTTCCAGCTTCCACCATCCACCTCTTTGGCTGCTTTCCCTTTCCCCCTCCCATTTCAACTTATAAACTGGGTTACAAGCATACATTTAAAGCCAGAGACCCACCAAAAATGCCACAAAGATTTAAAAAAAA
>NW_010541069.1:0-27682 GCF_000687285.1 Phaethon lepturus
GTTGTGACCCAAGTGTAGGACCCAGCACTTGATCTTGTCAAACCTCATACAGTTGGCCTTGGCCAGTTGATCCAACCTGCCCAGATCCCTCTGCAGAACCTTCCTACCCTCCAGCAGATCAACACTCCCATCCAACTTAGTGTCATCTGCAGACTTACTGAGAGCGCACTCGATCCCCTCATCCAGATCATCAATAAAGATATTGAACAAGACTGGCCCCAGAACCGAGCCCTGGGGAACACCGCTTGTGACCGGCCGCCAGCCGGATTTAACGCCGTTCACCACAGCTCTCTGGGCTCGGCCATCCAGCCAGTTCCTCACCCAGCGAAGAGTAAACCTGTCTAAGCCACGAGCCGCCAGTTTCTCCAGGAGAATGCTCTGGGAGATGCTCTCAAAGGCTTTACTAGAGTCCAGGTAGAAAACATCCACAGCCTTTCCCTCATCCACTGGGCGGGTCACCTGGTCATAGAAGGAGATCAGGTTGGTCAAGCAGGACCTGCCTTTCATGAACCCATGCTGGCTGGGCCTGATCCTTTGGTTGTCCTGCACATGCCTTGTGAGCACCCTCAAGATGAACCACTCCATAACCTTCCCTGGCACCGAGGTCAGACTGACAGGCCAGTAGTCTCTGGGATCCTTCTTCCAATCCTTCTTGTAGATGGGTGTCACATTGGCAAGCCTCCAGTCATCTGGGACCTCCCCTGTTAACCAGGACTGCCGAGAAATGATGGAGACTGACTTGGCAAGCTCCTCTGCCAGCTCTCTCAGTACTCATAGATGGATCCCATCAGGCCTTATAGACTTCTGAGTGTCCAGGTGGCTTAGCAGGTCCTTAATTGCTTCATCTTGGATTATGGGGAGTTTATTCTGCTATCCATCCCCGTCTTCCAGCTCAGGGGAGGTAGCATGACTTTAATAGTCAGACTGGTCTGACTTAAAGAAGCCATTAAGTACCTCAGCCTGTTCCTCATCCTTGGCGACAATGTTCCCCCCCAGATCAAATAAAGGATGGAGATTCTTCTTGTGTCTCTTTTTATTGTTTATATATTTGTAGAAGCATTTTTTGTTATCCCATATGAGTGTGGCAGACTGAGTTCTATCTGGGCTTTTGCCTTTCTAATTTTCTTTCTGCATGACCTAACGAGATCCCTGTACTTTTCTTGAGTTGCCTGCCCTTCTTCCAAAGGTGGTAAACTCGCCTTTTTTGGCCCGAGTCCCAGCAAAAGCTCTTTGACGTGCTATAGCCATGTGCTGTTAACCGATATCTGGTTTATCACTGATCTTCTTTTTGTCCTGATGGACATTCAATAATAACTGTAAGATGATAATTGAAAAAGACACCCAAAATAGTATTCTACTCCACAGTGCTTTTGTTACTATTGAAAAAAAAAAATACCCTCAAAGCAGATAGAACTTAAAAGTGAAAAACGGGAGTTTACATTTTTTGTCTGTTGCTGTTGTAGCTGTGGCTATAAATCTGTTATTTAGTTTAATTGAAGATCATAAGGAGACCATATGGCTTTCCATGAACTGATTCTGCTTCTGTCTAAAACTTCCAAATTAGCTCAGTCCATGAGAGTGTTATGCTTCTTTACATACATCGAAGTGACTGAAAATATGCTAAAAGAAATACTCTTCACTTAGTTTAATTTAATAGATTAGATATACTGAAAAAGTGCTAATTATTTTTTAACTTTTTATAGAGGTCTAAATGTCCGTTGGAACAGATTAAAGAATTCCTTCTAGAAATAGGTATCTCTTTTGCTTGTATCAGGTAATGACTGCTGATCATATGATAGATGTTGACATCTTAATGGCTACTGTGTTTTCTGTAGCTACTGGTTTCTCTGCTGTTGAAGTGTTTTTATTTCAAGAGTGATTCTGTTTGGAACCAAAGCCAAGCTTATTAAATTAATTAATAAGGATCCACTCTTTATAATATATATGCAAATTTCCAAAGTGCATATTTGTTTAATAAATATGAGAAGAGTTTGCAACCTGTTCTTTACTCTTAGCTTTTGAAGGTATGCCCTCACGTTTAAACAGTTTAGCGGATGGAGAGACTGGAAAATCAAAAAGATGTCGTTGGAGTAGTAATAAAAATAATGTAACTGACAGACAATGACAGAGCATTAAATGGCAGATAGTAAGTACTGAAAAACAAATTTATGCAAAATAAGAAAAGAACATCAAAGACAAAACCTCTCACAAAGTTAAAGGCAATGAGTGCCTTCATGATGAAAGAACAAGTTAAAAGTATGAATGCAGTTTATGAAACATTAGCAATCCCCCCACTAAGATGCAATCAAAACTTGAGTATGCAGTATATGTTTATAATGGTAGTGAATAAGAAAATATTCTGAAATCTTCTGACATATACACAAGTCATAAACATTAAGTAATCTACTTCAGAAAGCTTTAAATTGAAGAACCATGTAAAACCTCCTTGTGCCTTACCTTCATTATATAATGTGCATGTACTAGTCTCATAGGAATTTCAGAAGCTCATCAATATTTTTTAATCTGCAAGTTCCTGATGAAAAGTGGTATGTGGTATTTCAGCACACCTGAAGTAGCAGAAGCATTAAGTACCACTTAAAAAATTCAAGTTTATAATATTTTCCCTCACACACAAAAATAAGAAAATATTATGAAAGCTGTAAAAAAAAAAAAAAAAAGGAAAAAAAATAGCCCTTTGGATCCACTCTTATCTTTTGTCTTTTACCTGCCTGTCACAAATCTGGAATAGTTTAAAAAAAGCATAGTGCATTAATCTACATTTGTAATCAATACAAGAAGAAGGTTTAGCCACTTGTAAAATGGAAAAATCTTAATCATCATACACAATCACAAATTAAAGTGAATTCAAACTCAGTCATTAGAGTGAAAAACAAACTCAGGACCAGAAATATTAGCACATGATGTACAGATTCCTCAAGAGGAAGTAACATCCTAGCATGGAAAATGAAAGGTCGGAGCAATGTTTCACCTCAGCAGGTTGGAAGATGGAAAGACAAAGTTGTTCCTAGGAAGGGGTAGAAGACTAAGAAGAACAACTCCTACAGGAGTTTCAGCTGTAAATTGGCCAAAGGGTGAAAAAAAAGAGACAATGAAAATGTAAAGGATAATATAAAGCTCTGAGTACTCTCAAGAGACTTAATCACGGCAAATCAAAAATGTCATGTTAAACATTGTGTCCCAGTTTCATTCCACTTAGCTTTAAACAAGAAAATTGGCCGTCTCATTTAAGGAAGGATTCCTCTTCCATCCTGGTGCAAAG
The DNA here is from genome assembly GCF_000687285.1 of Phaethon lepturus. Taxonomy (NCBI): domain Eukaryota; kingdom Metazoa; phylum Chordata; class Aves; order Phaethontiformes; family Phaethontidae; genus Phaethon; species Phaethon lepturus. The sequence goes on from NW_010541069.1 coordinate 3,281, forward strand.
GGGGAGGGAGATTTTTCTCAGATGCCTATCTCAGATAAGATAAATCCCTCTCTTGGGTCTCTATCTCTCTATGGACTATAGAGGGAGCTTGAATGATTAGTTTAAGATTGATGACAGTTAAAATTTTAGACAGCTAAAGCCAGGTGAGATGAATCCTACCCTTTGTTTTCAGCCCATCACCTCCAGCTGCTTGGAGGGAAAAGGAGGAGTATCTGCCTATAGATATTACAGTGGAGTCCAGATCCTGGTTGGCTTACCTGGCACTGGAAATGACAAGACTAAAAAAGGCTGGTGTCCTGGACACAGTAGATCGAATAATATTGTCAAATGTTGCACTTGGTCTCTATTTTTTAAATGTTTGAACCTTATTTTTGCCCATTATTCATCTAGTATCAGACAGAACTGTAAGTAAAGGTGGGAACAACTTGTCCTGATGCTGCAAAGCAGCTCTCCTGGATCATTTTCACCTCTCGACTCTGTTTTATGTGGCTTTGTCAGGGAGACATGTGAAGCTCCCTCTACCCTATAGTAACATTTCAAACTATGCCTAGGGGTATTCTTCACTTTTGAGCAGGATTTGGCAGTAATAAAGCATTACTCATTTCCCTGCTTGCTTTCTCTGAGCCACAAGAGCAAACATATAGTCAGCGATAGCTCTGCTCAAATGTTACTGTCTAAAATAAGTGAGCATGGCTTGCATACATTATTCCATCATGGAGAAAGGGAATAATTTTCTTGGACAGTATGAGAATATAAATTAAATGCAGAATTTGCCTTTACATCCTTAATACAATTTGAAATAAATTACTATTTGTTTTGTTATGATGTTCTCACACTTTTTAATATAGAAGCTAAATTGTTTCTTTAAATTATCAGAATTTTATATCTGCCTATCGATAAAAATATATACACATATAACTCAGAAACATATATACATATAATATGCTTACATAAACACACACATACGTGCTTATAATATCTTCTCTTCAAATGTTGTGTTCTTACAAGATGATGAACCAAATTTTACAGGGGACTTATTTGTTTACCCTACCCAATGTCTCCCCTGAGAAAAGATAGTTAAAAAATCACCATCATAACACTGTGAACATTGCAATTTCTCCCGATGGGTAAAATTGGAGAAATTTCTCCTTGAGAGCAAAAAGGCAAGCTGATTAAGTCAAAGAGGTGTTATAAACCCCAAGGGAAAACAACGTGCTTTATTTTTGAAGTATTCCCAGCAGAAGTCTGGGAAATCTTACATGTCCTCTCACCACGATCCATCATTATAACTTAGCTGTTTGCAAATCCTCAGCAGGTCATCATATTTTACACTTGCTAACCATGTAAACACAACTGGGGACTCCTAATTACTGTAGATAATCTCAAAAAATTTCCACTTTTGTAAAGCATACAGAAAAGGCTGGGAATAGATCGTTTCCCATGTCGTTGTGTTTTGCTCATGTATATTTGTATAGCTGTCACTTTTCCGGATCTCTGACTGCAAGCATAAAGCATCTTTTTCGTACACATATAATAGCTCATAACAACCTCGGAGATGCTCAGTTCTTGTTCCGCATACAGCAGGTGGGTTTGCTGTGCTTTTGCTAAATTGTTTAATCAAAGTGCTTCATACTGAAGGGTCCATGAATAAATATTGTAAACATCATCAGGGGAAGTGATTTATATTTACTTCAATTTTGCCAGGAGAAAAGCTAGATTATCTTGAATTAGCAGCTGAAGTTTTTGTATATTAGAGTTTGTCAAATATATTAAGGAGAGCATCATGTACAAAAAAGACAGCAGTTTCTCAGGTCTGGAGGTACATGCTTCCCAAAACAGAACAAAAAATGCCAATTATTTATTCTTCTATTTGAGTGAAATTTACGCCAGGATGGCTTATGACCCTGGCCCTGGAAATACATGTTCAGAGATGTCTCAAAGTTACAAGCACCACTGAAAAATTGAATTTTTCTGCCCCACAGATGAGAATCTGGAGCCACACCAAAGCAGGTTATTCTTTCCCCAGTGAGGGGGATGGTACAGGCAGACCAAGAGCAAAGAGCACGGGGAAAGCCCCAGAGGGCCAGGCTGGGTTCTACAAGCCGGGAGGAAGGATGGGGGTGAGGGCAGCCACCCCATCCCAGCAGTGGCCTCTGCTGCAGAAGCACCGGGGCGTTATGTGAGCACTGATGGGCACAGCACGGGGAAAATTAACGGGAGGGTGAGGGGTCGTGGCTGTTCTGCCCACACCTGCCTGTTGTCGTAGGCAGCTGCCTACTTCACCTCTGCCTAAGGTTTGCCTGCTGCGTATCAGATTTTACCCACAGAGTGGTTATTACTTATTTATACACTAGGCAGCAGAACCAAGGGTATGGGAATTATCACTTCTTATAAGAATATTTTAGGGGAGCAGATGAATATTCGTTTGTTATACGTACATGTCTTACCAGGGTAATAGTTTAATAAGATCAAACCTGAGGTGTGAAGCATGATGCATGTCAGGACAAGAAGGAAGAATTTACTACTGACAGATTAAATTTACTTCACTAGGGTGTTGAGTGCATTCTTGTAGGTAGAGCCTGGCTTGGCGTAGGAGATTGCTATGCCCTTCCACATGTAACTGCACTGCAAAAATCACATTATTAATGGCAACTATTGTGCTAACAGTTATATTTTAGTTATTCTCAAATTATTTTCATGAGGTTAAGAAAAAGCTACATGGAAGCACCTGCTCATCTGTTGTCTGTGGTTTCATCTTAGGAATTTTGTGGCATCAGAGATTGTTTCAGAGGTTCTTCCACCCTCTGGACCATTGAACTGTTGCTGCAGACTCCCCACAACTTACTCCCAGTGGAGGTTACTGTCACCTTGACTTTATTCATTACATACACATAAAAATACACATGGAAATACACATATACATATGCATATAGATACACGCGCACTTGTGTGTAAGTGTATGGACATAAATGCGTATTTATATGTATATACATAAATATGTGTGCATGGTTATTTCTGCACTTAACTAGAACCATGTAGTGACCTGCCTTGCTTGTTTGCTCGTTCCTAATGGACAGCAGAGAAGGGATGGTAGCTTGCATGGAGGAGACAGAGTGGGCCAGTCTCAGGCTATGGGAGCTGAGGGGCAGGGAAGGACAAGAGCTCTGTTCAACTAATTTTGCTGGATGATCCATAACACAGCCTCTTTTGGAGGGGTTATATAGCATGGAGCATATGCAGCAATCACACACATGCTCAGAGGACACACCGTAAGTTTTACAAGGAGCGTTCATGTTATAATACGTATCGATATTCCGGGCCAGATTCTGCTTTTCAAGTACCTATCTTTCTACAGTGATTCAGAGAGCTATTTGTATGAATGCTAGTGGCAGAATTAGAATCTCTGCTTCTTCATCTGCTTTTCTTTTCAGCTCAGTAACAGAAACTTCACCGTTAAGGTTTTGCTGTGTTCAAACCTGCCTGTGATGATAAGATTTATATTTGCGTTTAGAAATCGAGAGACATATGGTGAATGTGAGAGCTGGTCAGCAATCAAGAGTGATTGATTCAGATTTGGTCTATCAAATAAGTGACAAAGCAGTTTTAATCTTTTTTTTAATTATTTAATTTTAAGCTTGGGACTTCACTGGAATATTATAACTCCCTTAACCATGCCCATGACAGCTGACTTGTTCCCATAAACTTTGGTGCATTGATCTATTAGTTCAGCTACTTCAATGCATCTTCTTTTCCATAAATATGTCTGAACTGCAACTTTTTTCCAACCTCATCAGAGGTATCCTTATTTGGAGGGATCTGATATGTACGGATATGGTATCCGCACATGCAGTCTAATATCTGCTTTGAATAGACATACATAATTCAGGGCGAGCAGTATGGATGCACGGTAACCTACAGCTCAGTGACTTAGTGTTGCAGCATTTCCCTACTCTCAGTATAAAGAGGCACTGGTTAATAAGAGTTCCCCTTTTTTTTTCCTAGGGGAAGGGGGATGGGAGGGAGCAGTGGAGGAGGTCTAGATTGCTGCACCAAATAAAACAAAGAAAAAGAAAAAAAAAAGAAAAAGAAAACACAAAGCTTCTTCCTTGTTCACATTTTTAGCTTATGTCTTTTGGATTGATTCCCTACCTTGTGTTGGTTTTCTGTACCGACAGCAATTCTTGTACACAGTCGCATGGCAAGATTAACTTTAAATCCTCCCCTCCTCCTTCCCCCTCCAGCCCCTGCCTGTCATTGTCTGCTCTTGAGTAAGCAAAGTGAATGTGGCCAGAGCAGTGTGGGACTGTGTTTTTCCCTTCTCAAGGGCAGCCACCCTTCTCATCAGCAAATCCATGCTAGCCGCTAGAGCTTCATATATTAAACTGATTTTCAGTCACGAGGTTAGTTTCTCACTGGTGAAGCACTCAGCATAATAATACTTTACACCTTGTACTTCAGCAGTCCTTTCTAAACACTAATTTAGCCTCACATCCCTCTCTGAGGTAGGTCAATATTATCCCACCATATGAATGGGGAAGCAGAAACCCACAGAGGTTAAGTGACCTATCCAGAGTCATGGAAGAAATGAGTAGCAATGCAGAGAACAGAAAACAAAGCCCCCCTGGCTCGTAGGCTAGCATGCTGCAGTTGGAAAAATTATCAGATGTTCAAACAAGGTTGGTGGCAAAAGAAAATAGAATAAAAATTAAAAATAAACCCTCTTGGGGGAAAAAGGGGACACTTTATATTCACTGTTTTCAGATGAGGGAACTGAGGTGAGAGAAGAGTTAAGTGATTTGTTTGAGATCCCATAGGCAATTCTTACCAAACATAGAAATTATGTGTGTAGTGAAGGCAAGAAGAGAGACTGTAATTAAATAAGTGACTTCTCTGATTGTGTTATTAAACACAAAGAAACAAGAAGACAAAAGGAGTGTAACGCTCTCTGTCAAGATTTTAGAAATCCAAACTCAGTTGCCATTTTTATTTGATCATAGTTCCTTTGTTTGACTTGACTTTTACTTTACTCATTTATTTTCTTTCACTTGTCCTTTTGTTTTGACAGTAGATATTTTAATTATTAAATTTCTTGTTTTCTTTAAGCATGTCAATTCTCTTAATCATTCTGTTTTGTTGCTTCTCTCTTTTTATCTGATTTCTGTTCACCATCAATACCCAGTTTCTGATTTTAGAATGTCTTATATGTTTACGCATATTTTCTGCCTCTCTAATTCTTCGTTGTGTATTGATCCTCAGCTCTGGTCTCTACCATTGGTTGTTGAATTCTGGAGAACCATCCCTCTTCAGTATACTTCAACTTAATTATGTTTGTTGTTTCCAGTCTCTCTCTGCCAATTTGGACTGACATTACTGAAAATTTAAAAAATGACAACTCTGAGATGATGTCTGTACAGAAGATGAACCTTCCTTACAAGACTATATTCTACTCCTTCTCACAGGAACTCTTAGAAGACTCATGCAAGATTTGATTATGATATTATGCTTATTGTATTATATTATGCTATTATTACAGAGTGCTTATAGTATTGTGTCTTCTTTTTGACACAAAATCTGAAATCCGTTCTTAGGAAAATGGCATACAATTTCTATAATTATCTATCATGTCTTAAAAAAATGTTTTGCATGGATCTATGAGTTTTAGCTCTTTATCATAATGCATTTTATTTCTGTCCACTTAAAGAACAGCCTGTTAAGAATTGTTATGAATCTGAAATCACATTCATGCCTTTCCAATTTGGCTAACACTTTGGTTCAATAATATCCCATAAGAGTTCCACACCTGAACTTTTTATTAAACATAGAAGTATTTCCCCTTTACTGACTTCAAAATTTTCATTGTTTCACTTTTTACTTTTGATACCAGAGATAAGAAAAAGACTGTTCATGGTTGTTTTTTCACATATATATATTATTTTTTAACTGTTCTTTTCAGTCTTTTCCGATGATGTTCTACATCTTAAACAGATTGCCCAAACTTTCCCATTCTCTCCCAAAGTGAGTTTTTTTCCAAGTCCTTCCACCACCTTGCTAGTTAAAAACAAAAAGAGGAGTAGCAATATGCTTAACTGTATAAGCACAATGTAATGACATTACATAAACCAATACTTCCAATAGCAATCGCTACCTTTTCCTTAACGCAACTGAAAAGCTTGTTTGCTTCTTTGACCCTAAGAGAAAACCAAGTGCAGAGCCAAGCTCAGATCTCCAATATTCCTGTCCTAGTTCTCTACTTAGCTCACTATGTCATGACCAAGATCTCAAAGAGCTAGTCATAAGTTCCAGCTGGCACCTAAATATAAAAAACTCTTTTGATGCAACAGAGCAATGAGTTTATGGCAGATCTGTGGGGTACGTTCCGCTATCAGCTCCCAAACACAAAACTCCCCATTGATTGCATGTGGAGCATCCCTCAGCAGACTGTTGGCACGCTATGGCTCCCCAGTGATTCCACAGTGGAAGAAATTCAAGGAATTTGTCTCTGACCACAGAGTTTATGAGGCCATGCAGAAGTCCTTCATGAACGGCGGGGAGCAGGGAAACAGTTCAGAGCCTGTTGGGTGTCTTCCTTTCTTTTTGTTTTGTTTGTTCTCTTTTGGGACTTCACATGGGAAGAAGAAAGAGTTGAGAGGGAATTGTGGAAAGTTTTCAGCTCTGGCCTACCTCTGCTTCCACTGAATTATAGGGCTAAACTCCTGCTACTCTCAATGGGAACTGAGGCAAATGTTGAGTATTTTCTTATTATTAGAGAGGGTTGGGTTTTTTTGCATGTTCAGCTATGTTAATGTTCAATTCAATAGAATATTTAATAATATATTTTTTTAAAGTATTTTGTGCTGCTATAAAAAAGCATTTTGTTCAAGACTAAAATACTGCTTTTATGCCAAAGAAGAAAGGTTATTTTTGCCTACAGGGTGTGAATTCATAGCCAAAGCACACAGGATGTTTGCAGCTATCTTCTTTGGTGGTAGTACTACTTGCTTCTATATATTACTTCCATCACAAGATCTCAAACTGTTTTCAACCAAGGTTCCTCCACCTGTAATCTGTAGAGTATTTGTGATCCAAGAAATATTTGAAAGTAGTCCAGAAAAACACTGTAATTCCCCTTCTCTGCATTACTGTATGATTGCAGAAGAGAAATATATTACAGAACAAATGCTACATACACTCATTCTTACATACCTGAGCAAGAAAACAAGACAGAGTGAAAAATACCAGTGACAAAGGGGTATGTCAAGTTTCATTTTCCTTTTATTTGATTGTAAATTAAAATCATTGCAGCAACGTTAGACAAGGTGGGCCTTATATCTGATTTTTTTGCTTTTCTGGGGAAAGTTCAGTCCAGCCTAACAATAAGTGTATTGAGAAGCTGTTTTCTTAAAGAAATCGGTGTCATTATCCTTATTTTACAGGTGACAATAATGAAATTCAGTGAAAAATTAATGTTGTTATAGGGACACGCACCTAAACAGTACATACTTTCAACATACCTCTTAAATGGCAACGGGACAGTTTTCGCAGCTTAAAACCTGTATTTCAAGCAGTGTTACGAGGATAAACAAGTAGGTGTGCATTTCAGGACTATTTTTGCAGTCAGCCGCTGTGTTTTATAACTTCAGGCTCATAATTTATTCCACCTAACCGCAGGCAGTCTCGCCGCAGGGCTGCGTGAGGAGCAGAGCCGCTGCAGCGTGTGGGGTTGCTGCAGCTGGCAAGCTGGTAGAGGAGAGGTGAGCTCTGTGCCCCCGGGTCCAGCCAGCAGCGAGCCTGAGCCTGTATTCCCAGTAGGTACACCCCCCCCCAGCGCACATGTACACGCACACACAGCCAGCCACACGGATCAACACAGCACTCATGCAAAGACAAACAGCACCGATGGCCTCGTCCTGGTCCCCTCTCTGGCTGAGCAGAACGAAAGGCAGTGGAAACTGTGTATGAAGATACGCAGTATGGTACGCTCCAGCAGACTGTCCACTGGGAGCTGCCACTGGATCCCAGTCTCCTCAGTTGCTGGCACCTGGACGTAGGAGCCTTACAAGCCACCTGGGTCCACAGCCCCACTCCAGTGGCCAGTACAGATGCCCTCACTCACAGATACACACACACACATAGAGGATCCCTCCAGCAACTGGCCTTAAACATCCAGTTTAACCAGTAGTTGGTCCCTGGATTGCCTGGTGTCCCAGTTGCCTCACACTCAATGCCACACGCATGCAAACAGGTCTCCCTGGTACTTGACTTTGGTGACATACTGCTCTGGACCCTCTGTACCACCCCTCTATACTGGAGAATCATGTATTTTCACTACAGTTCAAGTGTTTCACAACTGTAAATGCCGGTCCTATATATTTTAATTTCTTCCATATCAGTCACTAAGTCTTTTACAGAATCCAGAATAAACACGACACACATCTAAGAATCAAAAATGCCATCTGCTTTGGTGCTGTGTTGCTTTTTGATGTGTCAAGAAGGTGATTTTTTTTTTCTTCTGAAAGATCAATGGTATTGGGATATGCACCTAAATATGCTGTAGGCTCGGCAAACTTCAACAGGGACCTTTTCACAGTTCAGCGTTTTATTTGAAACATTAATATATGGGATGCTAGACAAGTCTGCATGGATTTCAGGAGGATTAGTGTAATCAGTGTTACATTTTATAGTTTTGCTACTTAAGCTCATGTCCTCAGACAGCTCACATCCAAGCGAGAAGAAGATGCATGCATTTGCTCTTCAAATAAGAATCTAGTTTATTTTTCTTCTTATCCAATGATATTATCCAGGTAGTCTCAGGGAAAAAAAGGAATGAGATGAAGTTCATCCATGATTATAAAAGATCCCCATATATTGCTTGATTCAGTCCTAAATCAGAAGATGAAATCTAGTGTTATTTTTACTTTTTCAAATTCATTTTAATTTTTATTCCCTCTCAGTTGTCCCTGACTGTCCTTTCATATTTTTGTTGTTTTAATTCAACTATTTTTCTCCCATTTAATTCTCATTTATTTTTATTGTTTCTGTTTTTTTGAGTTTTGATTTCTTTTGACACACTGTTCATCTACCAGATATAGTTGTTAAATAAGAATTCAAAATTGATTGAAATCAAGTGTGTCAATGCCGCAGGAAATATCTGTGGGATTTTAGTGCGATATCGAAGGAAACCCACATAATGTCAGAAATTTCTCTGCATCCTGAACCTTAGGTTCTTATAAATGCCATCCAGAGCTGTTTTCATCATTGTTACATACTTTCCTTAGCACAATCTTTGTTTTCATAATAATGACAGCCTTGTCATTACAGCACAGACCAGGAAATTACAAGGTTTGAATTCCACTGCTTTCTCCTCCATACATCCTCGAATGAGTCACTGAGACCTATTTTATAATGTGGTCAAGAAGCATATGGTTACTTTGGTTTGAGAATTCAAACTGAAATCCCTACCTCTCCATTATCCAAAATTTATGAACATTTTTGGGAAAAGCTTAAGCTTTCTTCTGTTTTTTTTGTCTGAAAAATGGAGGTGATGGTAATAAATACATACAGTGAAGGACTGAAAGATAAACCACAGTCTTGAAGGCACACTCCGGTTCGTAGCTAGGTTGAACTATTGAATAAATTTTTCTGGACATGAAGGCAATAATATTATTTTCATTTTCAAAGATTTTGTTCCACACCTACATTTTTGCTCAGATGTTTTCTAAATACAAACTACTGTATTTCCTAAAACACATTTTTTGTCCTTGTCTAAAATAAGGGCACTGGTGATCAATAATTACTGGTTAATTTCAGAAATTAAAAAGATTTAATTTTCTTAAAACTGCTATAGAAACATCCTGTCAAATCCTTTATAATGGTGGTATCAATTAATAGTTTGATCCCAAGAAACGATTTGTAGGACAATTCGGTCTCATAATTACCTCTTCTACAGGCAAGAAGTAAATAAATTTAAACAAACTATACAAATCTTTCCATTAGGTGATACTAGATCCCAGTCCAGTTCTATTATACTGTGTCAGGAGCCCAAGGTTAATTTCTCTCTCATGCCTTGACCGGAGAAGGTGGACACACTCTGTTCAATGTCAGAAACGCAAATTAGAATGACTGGGCACAATCAATAATTTGTGCTAAGAAAAGCTCAAGGCAAGGATAACAAGACTGAAGGTATGTTGGCAGAATGAAGTAGGAATCTTAGCTTGTCAGTCCTCACTGCTCAACTTTTAACATCAGCATAATAAAACCCATAATGTACATCAATAGAGCATACTGTTTAACTAGATACTAGAGACTTCATAGACCAGAAGCTGGGAAATATTACAGATGGCAGAGCGAATGAAGAGGTTCTGGATGTTGTGTGATCAGGTGCTAAAATCCTTATAATTTTGTACAGTAAAAACCAGAAACCAGCAAAGGTCAAGCACCTGAGGAGCGTGACAGAGTGTGCAAAGACAGGCTGCTGAAGACATTTGGAAGAGCTTTATAGGTTGTGCTCTTCATATCACATCCATTAATCATGAGAAATACATGAACTTAACTTGATCGAGTAAGGTCCTTTCCCCTGTATGCTTCTAAAACATGAGTTTTACTTCTTCTGTCAGTAAGCTTGATTCCTGTAAATCCATCCATACTGCCTCTTGTTCAGAATGTCCAGCTCTGCCATCTCTAATTCCTCCCAACAGATTAGTGATGAAGTGTTTTGCTCTCAGTGGTGAGTCAGAGCATCCAAGCTCATATCACATGGGCTCCAAAATCACATAGACAGCCTTACACAGCTGCAGGGACTGATGCCAACTTTATCCTCTTTCACAGTAATCTCATTAGGACCTAGATATGAGAACATACAACTCAGACATGGAGCGTGGAGCATGGGTAACTAGACAAGAAAATGACTAAGAATTTATCTTGATAGATGACACATCATGCATAGCCCAACTCATGTTAACTTCCACTTGCGTCTGCTTTTTTTTTTGAGAAAAAAGAATGAATAATGAGGTTTTAACAAATGTTAATTGAGACTTCAACGGAAGCAGAGAACAAATCAATGGGCAAATTTAGAGTAAATTTGGCTTTTGAAACCTTGTATTTGATTTTCATTTTGAAGCTTCTTATAGAATGTGATTGATAGGAAATGGACTGGAGCATTGATATGTCAGCAACATGTCAGTATATAAGGATCACCTGTCTCTTCCAGATATCTACCTGCAAAAAAGATAGTGGATTGGGGATTTTAGGGGCTTTCGTGTGTTTTTTTTTCCCCCAGATCATATTCTTTTCTAAGAATAAAGTCTAAAAGCTTTGGACTGTAATTTGTACAGATCCCCAGCATCTGTAAGTTATCCTTCACTAAAAAGCCACTTCAGAAAATGAAGAACTGGCAGTGTCATAACATCAGAACAAACTCTCACTAGACCGAAACCTCAAGCAAGTACTTAAGTCCTTTCTTTCTCTTACAGCACCAAGCAGAAACTTAAAGCTTTTCACATCTTTAGCTTAATGACTTTTTAGTCTATGAAAGCTGAATTTAATTCGATATTTTACCTGCATCTGAACCGATATGATGAGATAGAAAGACTTTAATAGTTACTGTGCATCAGTTTAGAGAATCCTATTGAGATGCTCCAGGAAACCTTAACTTTTGAAAGCATCAGACTACACAGCTGTAGAGAGACTCTCATTTTCTTTACAAGTTTTTACATATTACTAAACTTTAAAAGCACATCAACTTTTATTCTGCTATTATTCATATGTTCCCAGTGTTCCTCTCCTTGTGTCCGCTTGTCGAATCTCCAAAGTGGAACCACTCCGGAGATAGCACCATGTCCACAGGTACATGTACGTGTCTTCTGATACACTGCACAGCCCTTAAAAAGTGTAAATACCTGGGACAGACCAGCCTCCCCGCTGTGTGTAAATACTAAATAGTGTCAGTAAGTTCAGCTTGCTGGAGGGATATATTCTGTTTTACCAGATCAAGACTGACTAAAAATATCACTTCAACGACTGGAAAAAATAACCGTTCATAGCTAGAATATTTCATAAAGACAAGTGTTTGTTTTGTGTTGCTTTGTGAAAGTGCAAGGCCCAGAAAACAATCTGGAAACATTTGTCCAAATATATATATTGATAAATTTAGAGTGAGTTTTTGCTGCCAAATGGTCCTCTCTGACAAAATATTTCCATAATAACCAACAGAAGAACCTCTTTATCCAGTAAAAACAATAAATAAACAAAAAGCTCTAGCAGACAAAACCACTTAAATTCTTCTTCCCGGACATGTGAGTCTCACCATACAGGCTTCACCATCGAGATTCTAGTGAGGTGAATTATTTCTTTGAAATAACTCATAACTGAATAGGCACAATGCAAAACCTTTAAATAAGTAATTAATGGCTACTTTTTAATATAGAAACACATTTACATTTCACTTTGATACTTTGTTTCTCTTTTTTGATTAAGGTAGTTTTCAGAAAGGAGAATGAAACCACACCTTGTAAATCAGAATTAGCACTGCCATGTCTATGAATTAGCATTTGTAGATTAAGATTTAAACATATTTTTAATGAAGTGGAGGAATTCTGAGACTTTCTTCTTGGCATTTCAGCCCACAGATTAATTCAGCTACAGTAACCACCCTTAAAAAGTTAACTCCTTCCCATATCCTTACAGCATTAAGATACGAAGCCTTTCATGAAAGCTGTTATTTAAATCTATCCAATTCAAAAAAGAAACCGAGCAATGATCTTTTATACCGTCCTGAAATACTGTTACCATGAAGATACTGATCAAAATGATGGTAGCTTTTTTCCCCTCACTGAATTTATGACTTTAACTCAGTAAAAAAAGTTTTACCTTAACCAATCCTGAAAACTCTTTGGGAACATACTTTAGGAATGTAGTCAGAACTATATTTTTATCACAGTAAAAAAAATAATTCAGTTTTAATTCAAATCTTTCAAGGACTTTCAAAGTCCTCAAAAGACTTATGGAGTCAATGACTTTTAGATCATTTTAGAGAAGTCAAATACTACTCTTATTATTAATGAATTAGCTAATCTAGAATACTAAAATAAATCTTGGAAAGTTTTTTTCACTTCACGAGGCTTTTCAGAGGTAGTAGTACTGTTTTGTATTTCCACTAAATATTTATTCTCTTATTCTTAATATTTTGTACATGAAAACTCTCAACTTCGGTCACCATACTTCTGACTGCATCTGTAGGATCTCTGGTCACCCAAGCTTTTGTGTGTATTTATTTCTCTAGGTCATTAGTCCAGAAATGCACTGGAAGTCTTTGATATATTCCTGGATGGAATCATAGCCTCATGTTTTAAGTGCCTTAAGTGCAGCTTTGACTGCAAAATTTCAATTTAACAGCAATGACTGAAAAAAATGCAACCAAAACCAGACCTGAGCCCTTCTCAGAAGTAAAGAAGGGAAAAGATTCATATTGCCTAATTTCTAGATGTCTAAAAGTCAGTTGTCTGAGTTATTTACTTCATGCTCCCCTTTATAATCAATGGGGAGAAGCAGGTAACTCTAAAAAGCAATTCATCTTCTAAGATAGGAAGGATGAATGCCTTTTAGGTGTGCCTATTTCTCTGCGCTGACTTTGAGGGTAGTCAAGGATGTCTAACTCAGATGAATAATTTTTAGATGTCTAAATTTAAGTGAGATGAATCCCACTCAATAAGTGTATACATCCTTTTCTTGATGTTTCATTTCTTTTTCAAGATCTTAATGGTAATGTCTCCCTTGGATAGAGTTTAGTAATTGGGGGTGGTGGTGTTTGAAATAAGAATGTTCTTGACATTTTTATACGGGTAGGTCTTTGCTCTCTCTCTCACACTGTCAAGGCATCTGCTCTTCCCAGTCCCACCCTACTACTTCTTTAATGGGCCTGCAATCCCCAGAAAGTACCAATTCCTCATCCAACAAGACAATGAATGAGAAGGTGAAAACATATGTGGAATTGGGAGATGAAGGGGCAAAAAAAACAAAACACCCGGCATGAAAGAGAAAAATGGCTTTTTTGGTCCTGAAACATGAGAAGAAACACTTGCTGTTTAAGGGAGGTTGTAAACCTGAGGCATGGAGGCTATCTTCAGGGCAGGACCTACATGGGTCTTAATGGCTATGTGGGGCAGCCACCTGAGGTTTTTCAGACACATCTGTAGGTAAGTTGAAGGAAACTGAAGAGTCCTTCCCTACTTAGTCTCCTCCAGATGTAAGTATGTTTTCAAAATACAGCTTTTAAAAGAACCCAATAGTTAATAGAAGTAATAACACATAATGAATGTTCTAATTATTTTATCCATATTTAAATACTTTACTAAATTTTAAACAGGTATGAAAATGGGAATAAACAATAAACTTCATACTGTTGCATTCATATATTCATACCATTCGTATGTTCATTGAACAATATGAGTTATTTAGCACTTAATGTCTAATGGTTTGTTTGTTTCAAATTTAGTGTTTTAAAAAAGAAATTATGACATTTAATTTGATGCCAAAATATGGAATTTACAGAATGAAAGTATACGATTCATTCTTTTTCTTTGCTGTTTAGGTAAGAGTAGTAATTCCCTATTAATGTTTTTAATAAAATGTGAAATCACTATTATTATAAAGACATTATCATTATGCCAATAGTACTATAAAAGAATCACATCTCTGATATGTATGTTAAATAAGCCTGGTGGGAAAAGAAACGGAGGCTGAATTACTGCCGTACATCAAATGAAATCACCTGGGTGACCTTGTAAGAATGGCCAAGACCATGTTCCAGACCCTGTGACTTGCTGAGTAGTAGGGTTGAATTTAGGAATTATTAATATAAGCTTTTCATAAAGTTGCCTGACCATGGTCAATTTGCTCTTATAAGTCTTTAAAAAAAATTTCCATAATTACCAAAGCCCATAGGCCTTAGGGCTTAAAAATGACCTCTTGTTTGTTTTCCGTGAAAAACAGTAGAGGCAGAGAATCAATTTAAATCAATATTTTCAGTAGAATTGAACGGAGAATTTACCAGAACACCTTCTCATTCTTGCCTTTTCATATTGGGACCCCCAAGTGCACTTGCATATATGCAAAGCCACCTCCTCATAACTTTAGCATGGGGTGCCAATTAAATCTAAGCTGGTCGTAGGGAGTCCAGCTACACTCCTAATCAACTCGAGGAAAGGTTTTCCGCTGACTACAATGATGACAACACTAGTTCTATATTGTACAAACTGCTTACCAAGTCCTCAGTTTGACAAAGCACTGAGCAACTCCTGAAAAAAACCCAACCCTGAGTGCTCTTTTTTGTAATTAATGCAGCTGCAGCATTGCAATGTACATTTCGGGATCCAGACAAAAAGTCTTAGTTCTGTTAGACACTATGTCTCCTAAATTTATTTAGGGCTCACTGAGCCCAGAGGAAGGAGAAATTGGGAAGAGGGGTGGGGGTGGCAAACAGCTGGCCCAGTTTTAAACAACAATATTTCCTGTCCTTAAAGTTGTGTGCTTTAACATTTTCATCTTCTTTTAATGGTTTGTTGCTGCATCCTCAGGTAAGTTGTTGTGAATGGGGGAAAAGAAAGTGTTCAGCTAATTGAAAGTATGTTCAACATTTAAAAGTAATTGTCTTATTCAGTACTGAGAAATAACTAACAAATACTCAATTTAATTACTCAGTATTCCAAAATGTCCTTTGAATAATGACAGCGCTCCAGGGCCTTCAGTTTAGGCCATTAAAGTGCCCTTTCTACCCAACTACCCAATGAATGCTTTAGGGAGACTCCTATTTTTACTGATTAGCAAACCTCTATAATCTATTTGAGAATACAAGTGACATCTTTCTTTGAGTATGCAGGACCCATGACCTCAGGGATATGTGCTGTGTCACAGGCTTGACTGATAGAAAGGCAATATTCCTCCTTCAGACTCTAATTGGAACTACTCAGTGCAGCTGAAGAATTGAGCAACTCCTTATTATTCCATTTAATGGCCTTTTTGCATTTACAAATCATTTATCAGAATCATCCCCAAATGAAAAATGCTAATAATAGCAAAGATATTTGGCACAATATATTTGGCTTGTTATCCAAAGGCTTTGTATGGAGGCATCGAAGTACAGGGGATGATGTCATACCCTGGAGCGGGTGCAAAAGAGGAATCATTCTTAATTTCTGGCTGACTTCCCAGGCTTTCTTTTGGTCCTCTTCTACCGGAATCTGTCACAACGTTTTCTGTCACAGTTGTAAAATACGTTCGGAGAAACATAAAGTTTTTATGAGAAGAATGATAAAAGAGATAACTTATTCTAGGGCTGGGGGTTAATATTTGCACTTGTGGGCTGACTTTGAGAATTAAAAATAAAAAGAGATTGAGGAAGAAAGTCAGAGTCCTTTATTTCCCCTTGCAGGTTATTCAGAAGACACAGCACAAACTGTCCTACAAAATTTAAGATACTGAGCTACCGTCATGGGATTATGAACATGGTGGGTTTATTGGTGGATAGACACCACTGATGATTATGTCCCTTTTAAAATTTAAGAAAGAGAGAAAGAGAGAAAGAGAGAGAGAAAGAGAGAGAAGAAAGAGAGAGAGAGAGGGAGGAAAGAGAGAAAGAGAGCGAGAAAGAGAGAGAGAGAGAAAGAAAGAAAGAAAAGGAAAGCAAGAAAGCAA
Organism: Phaethon lepturus; assembly: GCF_000687285.1. NCBI lineage: Eukaryota > Metazoa > Chordata > Aves > Phaethontiformes > Phaethontidae > Phaethon > Phaethon lepturus. The sequence continues at coordinate 19,967 of NW_010541069.1, forward strand.
GCAAGCAAGCAAGCAAGAAAGAGAAAAGACAAATGCTGCATTTAAAATTACAATATATTTTATTTCAGATTCAGACACTGGTGATGGGAGATCTCCTAACACTCAAAGACACTGGGTATAGCAAGCAGTTCGTGCCTTCTGGCTTAACTCACACAGCAGTCTGTACAGAATGACTTATTCTTTTTTAACAAACAGGACTGTCTCGGAGACAGAATACTTTTCCTCCATGTGTTTGCCCTTTTCGTATAATATTTACTTAGAGCCACCTAATGGGAAATGTCATTGAGGTTTTGAGTATCTTCTGAAGAATGGGAACATTAAGATACTAAAACTGCATGCTGTCAAAAACTATCTTAAGTGGTCGAGTTCATCAAGTAATACAGTAAGTAGAATTGAATTTAGAGGACTTTTTATGTTACAATGAACAAGCAAAGACTCTAATACCTGTGATACACTTGGATATATTTTTTTTGAGGAAGGATAGTCTCCTAGTTCTTGAAGTTTATTAAAGCTTTAAGCTGTCAGGTTATTACTGTCAGTTTCAAGAAAGGAAAGAGCTACTGATGTAAAATTAATTTATTGAATAGAATTGTTTTGCCCCAGGGGAGTAACATCACCATTTAATTTAATTTCCCCATCATATTGTCTCATTTGCAGAGGAAAAAAATAACTTTCCTTTTTAACAGAGCAAAGTATGTTATGCTGAATGGTGAATTTGTCCTTACAATTTTTCCTTGTTCTAGTTTATCGGTTGTCATAAGAATATTTCAGACTCCCTGTAGCATCTACTTACTGCCTTTTTTGAAAATTTGTCTCAAAAGTCCAGTCCTGAGCTTCTTGGCTGATGGATGTACTTCCATTGACACATTTTGGTTTGGATCAAGCCAAAGGGGAGGAGAAAATAGAAAACAGAGTGTATTAAGCATTAGAAAATACAGATGGACCATTTACCAGTCTGTCCAGGATGCCTTCAGTATCCCAGGCAACCTGACCTTGTTCATCTGTAATGAAATTAGCAGACCCAGGTGGGAGATTGCTACTGAACAGTTCAGTAGGATAGGATTTATTTATCACAATTTTAGAGCTACTGTGTCAAATCAATACATTGGTGAGGTCCAACCTCAACAGAGGTAGAGGGCTTGTAGTTACAACCCTTCTGCCACCTGTTTGGTCAAAGTACCGTCTCACACATTGTAGGCAGTTAAATTGTATGCATCTCCTCAGAAGACATGAAATTCTTACTGTCTTTACTTGGTTTATTGAAAGAAAAATGCTTTACTTTTCAGTTAACTGCCCCTATGAGGAGTAAAACTGTGGAAGTAATTTAGAGCAGATTTTGGCCGAGCAAACACTAACATTAACATTGTTCCAGTCTTCTCAGTTCCTTCCTTCTTTCTGACAGTATCACTGTACCTTGCAGAGGTTATGAAATGCAAAACACAATGGCCGTGATGTATTACAGTCTCTTCAGTAATTAAAATTCCCTAAGAAAGGAAAATGCAACAGAATTGGAGGTTTGCAATATAATCCTGTGTACACTGTGAACCTGACCAGATTTGTTATAAAAGTTGATATACTTGCTTTGGTATCTGACCTACACCAACTTCAAAGCTAAAGTGACACTTGATGGAAGATCTTTTAGCATAGATCCAAAGGGCCGAAGAGTTTTAGGTATCTGCTGCAGCATGCTGTATGCCTGCAGAGGGTTACAGGAAAGTTAAGGTGAAGCACCAAGAGTCAAGGTAAATTAATCAAGTCATAACACTTGAACTTGAAGAGAATTCAATCACGGCACAGTCAAAAGCTAATATATCTACTTAGAAAACTAATTGCTGTACAGACTTTTTGTATCTAACAGCTGCAGATTCAAAGGTACCCATGAGGGAACCCACTGGTCTACGAACGCATGCGGTGGGAGAGGGAAGGGTCACTACTCTAGAGTTTAGAGATGAGGAGAGATAAGCTAAGAGGAGTTAAGACCTGGGAGATATCCCTGTGTCGGTCAGGGAAGTTGAGAGCAAACACAGGAGTCCCTTTGGGAGTCTGGCTCCCGGTAACAAAGGCAACCGCACCACCTTTCAGTGACGGTGATAACAAGCAGAGGTCAACCTCTCTCTGAAAAGTGGCTGCCAAAGGAAAGATCTCTCTTCTGGAAAAAAGCAGCTTTAGAAATCTTTAGGGCAAGACAGAGAGCCAGCCCTTGCCATTTAAGCTGCTGCTCTTTGTTATCTGTTTTGGTTATTTCAAGTAACAAGCACAAAGGCAGTGATTACAGTCTGTCAATACAATCACTCTTTTTTCAAAATCCATGCCAAACAACAGACACTTTTTGAGAAGTTTTGCTTTGTTTTGTGGTTTTTTGTAACAACAAACCTCTGCTGTTTTTTAATGGTAGAACTGGAGTCCAGGTACTGAGCTGGTCATAAACTCTCTTCTTGAGTTTATTAGAGATTATCTAAATTTTTTCCAAGTTTATCTCCCCACATCACACAAATAGACACTATTATCTGTGAACCCCTTTATTTCTTTAAGCTATTTCTTTGTTTTAATAATGGTCTACTATTTTCTAAAGCAAATTAGACTCTTGCAAGGCCCCAAAGAGGGGCAGCATCAGGGGCCAGCACTCCCACTGTGGTGGGGGAAGGTGCTGTGTACCACTGAGATCTTGGCTGTTCAGTTGGACATGGAGTGGCCCTGATCGCCTGTGTGCAGGAGAGCTTTGCCCTAAGCAGCATTAATGGAATGGCCTCCATCTTGGCTGACATCAGGGGCCTTCAGAGGTAAAAGCTTGAGACTAACATTTTCAGCAGCACCTAAATAAACTCCAGGGCAGTTTATGAACAGTGTCTAGGGACAAAGCTAAAGGATCAGATTCTGTGTGTTGGCATTATATATATTTGATATTGTTGAACACAGAAAGGGTGCATGTCACACCCAATGGTACTGCTTATTACACAGCTTATGTCACTCATTTTCAGGAAGGGCAAGAAGGACTCAGGGAACTTCAGGCCAGTCACCTCCACCCCGGGGAAGGTGGTTCAGCAACTAATTCTCGAAATCATTGTGAGGCACGTGAAGGACAAGAAGGTGCTTGTGAGTAGTCAGCATAGATTTACAAAGAGGAAATCATGCCTGACAGACTTGATAGTTTTCTACAATTAGTTGGCTGGCTTAGTGGATTAGGAAAGAGCAAGTTATATTGTCTGTTTTGACTCCAGCAAAGCTTTTGACACTGTCTCTCATAACCTCCATAAAAAAATGGATGAAGTGTGCTCTAGATAAAAGGACAGTGAGGTAGATGAAAGCTGGCTGAATGGCTGGGCTCAGAGGCTTCTGATCAGCACCACAAAGCCCAGATGGAGATCGGTCGCTAGAACCCATATATTCCAAGAGCTGATACTGGGCCAATACTGATTAAAACCTTCATTAATGACCTGGATGATGGGACAGAGCATGCCCTCAGCAAGTTTGCGATGATATAAAACTGGGAGGACTGGTTGATACACTGGATGACTGTGCTGTCATTCAGAAGGACCTGGACAGGCTAGAGAGCTGGGCTGACACAGATCTCATGAAGTTCAACAGAAGAAAATGCAAAGTCCTGCCCCTAGGGAGGGGTCATGCCATCTGGAAAGCAGCTTTGTAGAAAAAGACTTAGAGGTCCTTATGATCAACAAGTTGAACATGATTCAGCAATGCACTCTTGCAGCAAAGAGGGCCAACAACCTCACAGGTTGCAGTATTGTCAGCAGGTCAAAGGCAGTGATCTTTCCTCTCTACTCAGTCCTGGTGAGACACATCAGGAGTACTGGGTGCAGGTCTGGGCTCCCCAGTACAAGGGAGACAGGGGCATATCCTGTCCCCAGTCACAAGGGACTGGACTTGTTCAGCACAGAGAAGTGAAGGCTCAAGGGGATCTGATCAATATGTATAAATATCTGATGGGACTATGTAAGAAAGCAAAGCCAGGCTTTCCTCAGTGGTATCCAGTGACAGAACAAGAGTCTGTGGGCACAGATTGAAAGACAGGAGATTCCATTTAAACAAATACATATATACATACATTGTGAGGGTGACTGAGCACAGAAACAGGTTTCCAAGAGAGGCTGCGCGGTCTCTATCCTTGGAGATATTCAAAATCCGAAGGGACACAGCTCTGGGCAACCAGCTCTAGGTGACCCTGCTTTCAGCAGGCAGGTAAGAAAGAGATGTTCAGAGGTCTCTTTCTACCTCGGCCAATTTGTTGTTATTTTCTCACAGATGCCTCATTCATCTTTAGCAACCTGAATTTCTTAAGCTTACGAGTAAATGTAACTGATAAGACATACATGGCTGTCTCTCAAGTGATACTGATAATGCAGTTTGTTTCATCCTCTGGTTCCCCTGTTGCAGTCTGAAACATCTCTATATGAGTACTAAAAGTGATGGGAGATATTGAACAGTTCCTGACAGTGTAAAAATGCTACCATCACCACTGACAAGGTTTCTTTATCTATGATGTACAGATATACTTCTTGTATAACCTTCTGTCTGCCCTCTCATAGATCCTGGATGCTTCTTCTGGTAGGAGCTACCCTTTGTACACACATGGGCAACCTGTGTCCATGGAAGCATCCATTGTGTCTAAGTGGTGTGAATACAGAATGTGCCTGAAGAAGTAAGACTTATAGTGAAAAGAAACTGGTGCAGTTTGTATTCAGCAATGAAGCAAAGCTCTGTCACCTGTACTGCAAAGTAAACTTTTCAACAAAGTAAAGAGAGAACCTTCAAAGCAGTTATTAGCATCTTAAATAGGAAGGAGCAAAGCTCTGGAGCACTACAAGTGAAAGTATCTCCTATAAAAGTACTTCAGGAAAAAAAAAATCAGAAGCTTGAACTTGTAAATACCAAAGCTCAATATTTAACACAATGGGGGGGGAAGAAAGCTAATACAACATACTTAAAAAAGTTAAGCTGAAAATTTTAGAGGGATAGATGGTGGGAGTTCATACCCATTTGGAGACAGCAGGGAAAATTATCTCCAAAAGTATAGTGGGGCTAGTTACTGGCTATTGCTGAAATTAAATGACTCTTAAGCAGCACTAAGAGCTTCAGTTAAAAATTTCATTGTGTTTAAATGGACAACTAAAGCTTCAGAGAAATTGGGTTCAAGTAAATGGAGAGGTTCCCAGCTGTGTTCACCAGCAGTTCACCAGCATCAGAAAGAAGGGAAAGATTACCATTTGTACATTACATTAAATTGCATAATGTCAAATTGTCTCAATCTTATCCCAAAAGAAAGACATTGAAGAGAGCCAGAGTGGGGCTTTTATCATGGCATCTAGTTTAAGGAGTAAAGATATGATTCACGCTGAACAGAAAAGTGGAGGAAAGGTAAAGCATTAGGCATTTAGTATGGAGGTTGCTAGCCCACTGAGGTGACATTAGTCATATACATTAATAAAATTATGCATGCACCTTGCCCAGTTGTGTGGAGCGAAATTTCTTCTAGAAATATTATCAGATAAGATTACACGTTGCAAGGTAAACTTCTGTAAAGGCCTTTGTTTGCACAGGAAAAAGGCTTTGCATTCCGCAGGATGCAGAGTTCTGCTCATTGGTGGGGTTGCCATTGAAATTGCTATTTTTGTTTACTTATTTATTTTTCAGACAAGGTGGAGGTACCCATGCTTTCAATAGAGATCTTTTCTTTTTTTGCACTAATTTAAATAAAAAAATGGAACTACTTTCTGTGCAGCTGTTTGAAACTAACAGGGATGTTAGAGTAACTCACTACATGAGAGAGATAATTTTCTTAGCTAAAGCAAGAGCTGGATTAGATAGGTTAATTCTATGGGAGTAAAGATCTAGAGAAAATTGAAATTGTTTGCTCTTGGCCTGTTATTTTTGCTCTTCTTTTTCTTTCCTGGAAGAATGACTAGATTGTCTTGGTAGCACTAGTTTAGCACTGTAATGTAACCAGAAAGATTGCTTCTGCTGTGTCCCCATTTTTCTGATTCATTAACCAGTGAGGATAAAATGCTATGATTAAACTATTTTCATTTTTTCTCTAAAGAAAATAATTGTCAGTGGACTGGGCTGGAAGTATTCTTTATTTCTATGATGGAAAATATGAATGATAGTGTATCTCAAGTTTTTTTCTTCACCCCATTAAAAGTTACATGTACTTTTGAATCAGGCAGGACTGAACTGAACCATTTCTGTTTCTCAGGCAACATCAGTTTTATTTGTCTACTTACTAAAGAAAGCCAAGAGCATGCTAGACTTTTTCTGCTTCCTTGTCTGGGGAGCAAAGTACAGTACAGATACAGTCAGCAAGGCACCCCCATAGGTCTAATTTGCTCACTTCATTGAAACAGAGCCAACCAGTGATATTCACCTTATTCAGAACTAGTACGGATACCAAACCAAAATAACAGTGTTACCTTGGACCTCCACATTTTCTAGCTCTGTATCACCCTGCACAGCTCTGAACTCCCAACGTTAGAGGGATAAGCACAAACTTATTGAAGAAAATGAACAACTGAAGGACTGGGAAGCAATCTTTTCCTCAACTTATACTCCCACTTGCAGATGCAACACGTCTGCAAATAGCTCTTTCAATTAAGAAGAGATTTAGCTTTATAAGCCTGGAGTGGTCTCATGCTAAACCCAGCATGGGATACACAGAACAGGACCCCAGTCTAACAAGACATGAACCTGCAAAGCACCTTGGCATGCTTGTCAGTCTAAAACAAGTTTCGCTCATCGAAATCTGTGTGAGTTTATGTGTGTGTATCTGTGTGTATGTTCAGAGAAAATGCTATAATGACAGTAAATCTGCTCTCTCAGGCAGGATAATCTTAGGGATTTTTTAAAAATTTCCAGCTTGTATCTTGTAATTATTATCAAACATTTGAGGAGCCAGTAGTTCCCAACGGTGGGTTTGTGAGCATTGACAGCAACTGCTTCCATTTTTACTAAGAGATTAACAAAGAATTCCTTCCAGAGTCTGGAGGTGCCATTACACCTTAGCAAATATTAAATCACCGAAAAGGTAATGTGCAATAGCCACCTTCACTGTATCAAATGTTTTTCACATATTTTTCCCTTTATTCAAAAGCATTATTATTTCAATACCTTGGGCATTAAACTACTGTATCAAACAATTGAGGAGCCAGTAGTTCCCAATGGTGGGTTTGTGAGCATTTGACAGCAACCGCTTCCATTTTTACTAAGAGATTAACAAAGAATTCCTTCCAGAGTCTGGAGGTGCCATTACACCTTAGCAAATATTAAATCACCGAAAAGGTAATGTGCAATAGCCACCTTCACTGTATCAAATGTTTTTCACATATTTTTCCCTTTATTCAAAAGCATTATTATTTCAATACCTTGGGCATTAAACTACTGTATTAATTCTTTTCTTAATTTGTATATATTTGATATAGTATCTATTTTTAATTATCAGAAGTCTTATTTAATTTTGACTTCATTAAAAATTACATATGGAATTATACACCTACTCATCTCTTCTACATGTGAGAAGATGCAATATTCTGTTTGCTGAAAATAGTCAATTAAAATGTTCAGTGCATAAACACAAAAATGTTTTCCCTTATCAAAGACAATATAGAAGAAGGATGGTCTTGTGTTTAAAATGTTCAGTGCATAAATATAAAACACTGTTTCTCAACAAATATAATAGAGAAACCTTATGATTAAACAGAGGAGGTA
>NW_010541070.1:0-12273 GCF_000687285.1 Phaethon lepturus
GTGAATTAACATGTAAACAAGTGGTATTCACCCCATATTCACAGCCGAGGAGTTTGTCAAGAAAGGACCTCTCATGTGCTGTCATACGTAGCAGACGTATGCAGCAGATTCTAATGTCATTCTGATCCCAGATGGGCTTTTTGCATTTTGCCACAAACCCACTTTTTCTCTCTCACACAGCATCAGATCTGCCCAGGCAATGTCCACCACATTGGTAAAGAAGTCCCTGTGAATGCTCAGTAAGGCATCCATTCGGGTGGAGAAGTGCATGATCTGCCTGCACAAATCTGCTACCAAGCCACCTGGATTTCAATCCATTCAAGTCAATAGGAAGGTTTTCACTGATTTTAACAGAGTAGATTTAAACAAATTTCACATGCAGAATTCATTCAGCTATCAAGCTCCAATTGCTCCTAAAATCTGACCAATTTGGCAAAAAATACACTGTCTTTTCTTCCCTATTTCCAACTAACTGTACTGTATCCAATTTCTGAATTAACGTGATTTACCCAAAGGAAGACTTTTTTTTTTTTAAACTGGCTGTAATTATGTATATATTCACAACATATATTTTCTCTTATTAAAAAATTGCCCAAGTGATAACATGGAAAAGAAATGACGGTTCTGTGTTTGAAAGAACAACTGCACAGACTGAAGTTTGCTGCTATATTAATATAGCTCTGACAGATGCTGTAATTAGAAAGTAATCGGCAAACAGAGGAATTTGTGCACTGTTTAGACTTCTCCTAAAACTAAAATGCTTCTTTAGTTCTATCTAACACTTCTTTAGGGAAGTGATAATGTCTTCATACCTGACCCTGGGGCTACTGTAAAATGTTAAAAACCCATCCCCACAGGTGTCATATGCCGTAACTGCATGGTTAAATTTGCAAATTGCTCCATTTTCTACAGTTCTATTCTAATTTTATCATTATTTCTAATGAGTTTCACTGTTTCCAGGAGCACATTATTTTTTTCTTGAAGGCAGGATGTATATGATATTTAGCAGTGATCTGTTCACATGCTGAATTAGATACAGAATGCAAATGAAGGAAAATAATATGCTGCTTCCAGTACAAAAAAAAAAAAAAAAATTTAGATTCTGTAGAAAGCAGGCAGGCAATGTGTTAGTTTAATGTACTGTTCTAATCTCTGCTGGAAAAAGATTTCTATGTTGGCACAGGGCACCAGAGAAATTAAGTGAGTGAACTCAACATGGCATCTGTCAAGAGACAAGATATTTCTTCTATTCTGGTTTGATATCAGTATAGATTCTATTTGAAGGTAGATAATTTCCAATGTGAAAAAACCCAACACCAATCAAAAAAAAACCAACAAAAAAACGCAAACAGGCACAATAACTAATAAAAGCAAACACACAGAACAATTCAGAGCATCTGGAAGAAAAGGTCAGGACTGTGGTGGCACAAATTCTGCAGATCAAGAGGTGGAAAACCCACCTAGAACTTCATCCTGGATAATGCTTCTAGGATGAAGATTCTAGATAATCTTCTTCTTTCTAGATAATACTACATGAATACTATTAAATTAGACACATCTTGTTTTCAGACGTGTCTAGAGAAGAAAAAAAAAAAACACCTCAGGAAGGAAAATCATATCTAGTGTTTGCAGTCCTCCAGGATCTGCTCTCAGGGACATTTCCAACTGAATCACGGGAAAGCTTGTTGCTGCTACAGTCCTATCTGCCTGGAAGGACGGCAATGCATCAGAGCAGGGTAATGTTGCTTTGTTCTGGTGCAAACCAGAAGGCACAGGGTATAGCCCAGGTTCTCCAGCCCACACAGAGAGCCAAGGAATCACAACTAGTCAAAAAGAAGGTAATAAAACAGAAATGGCAACTGCTTGATGGCAACAGTGAACTCTAGCCCTACAGCTTTCCCATCTGCCGTGTTCCTCCTTCCCTAAGAGCAGTCTCAGGAACAGATTTTCTCCGGCTGTTCACAGTGCTGTTGGATCACCTGGGCAAGGTCAAGACACCGCAAAATTCGCCATTTCTCAGCAGCCAGCTCCTCCTTGGATACCTGGCCCAGCAGTTTTTTGGCAAAGAGGTTCTGATCCTGCATGAAAAGGCCCACAGCAGACCTTGGGGCTTGAGGGAAGTTCTCCAGGCATCCACTTGTGAAACAGAAGTTGATTTTCTTTTCACGTCTCATGCCTGGTCCCCTTTCTTCAATCCAAGTCAGAGGTCTAGTGTGGAGGAGCAGAGAAAAAGAAGAGTATTTATTAAGAAATTGAATTAACGCTTCTAGTTTATCCTTTATTCTCTGCATTTACAGAAAATGCCCTAGTAAATGCACCATTTTTAAATTTCAGTCATTGCATATTCAGGTAACATGTTCTGACCAACATGTGGCACTGTTACAGAGTTGAACACCAGGTAATAGTCTTAACTCTGCCACTGCTTCATGCCATGGCTTTCAGCACACCACCTAAGCTCTCTCCAGCTTTGTTTTCCCTATGCACAAAATGACGCCAGCAATGTCTAGTCATCTCAAAGGGAAGAAGGAAGTTTAATCTGTTTGTGGGCTTGGATGAAAAGTGCAGTTAAACATCCAAATATTTGGTGCATGATTCAATCACAGCTAAACTCACAAGGACCTCAATGTCCAGTCATTCCTCCAGCAAGAATAAATTCACGTCACTCAAGTACATAATGATGACCCAGGTGCTACTGTGCAAGCTGAACACCACCCTTTTAGGATGAGCTGGACAGACAGCAAGTTCCCTCATGCAGACACTAGCGTCTGTACTCTCTGAACTTTTCAAATATGTTTCTTTCTCTTCACTGGGAGCACTGAGTTGATCCTAGAGATTACACCAGAAGATGTCAATTTTCCCTGTTTCAGCTATATAGACTCTCTGGCAGGTATTTCTTAATCAGAGCGAAGTCCTGTCTTATGTGCCAAGATCATAGCCACAGTCTTCAGGCCAAGCATTGGTGGTGTCAGCTATTGACTGGCACAGCTCACAGGTCCTTGTGCTTTCCTCCTCAAGTTTGGTTTTTCCTTCCCAGTTTGGCTGAGGAAAGAGGAGCCATGGGTTGCTTCAGGGGTCTTAACAGTCTCCCTGTCCCAACACTGTAATTGCTTGCAGAGGCTTTGAGGAATGGTCCTCAACAGCAGCCACAGCCACGATCCTCCCTTCCTGCTCTTTTGTCAACTGCCTAAACTGTGCCATTACCTTTCTACAGCTCATTCATCAGCACTCACTACTGCCTGTGTTTAGAGGACGCACATTATTTTTCTTACTTGGTTATTGATGACCCTTCCACAGTCCTTTATGGCCCACTTTAGTCTGCCACTCACAAATTATGAGGGCATCAATAGCATGGAAGAATAAATTCTGTCTCCAAGTACTGCCCATTAAATCTTCAATATCATTAGATCTGGAAAGAAAGTCCTTGTCAGACTACTCTGAATGCATTCTGCAGAGCACTCAGCTTAATGATTCTGCACCTCTCATCTTTTATGCTTTAGAATCCAGTTTCTATATTCACATCATTGTGTCAATTATTCTTTGCTCACCTCTACTGCCAAACACACACCAAATTAAACATGGCCAGATGAACCTGACTGAACAGAACAAAACAACCAGAGGGGAAAAAAAAAAAAAAGGACCTAAACCACAGCCTGGAAGAATGCACCAAAAAAAAAATCCTCAGAGGACTAACAAATTCAAAGACACTGTGCGTTTCAGGAAGTCCCAAGGCTACGTGTCACTGTAGGCCAGAAGGGTGCTTGAGGGCCACATCACTTGGTGTTTTCTGTGTTCTCATCTTCCTTCCCCAAGGTGCCGGCTGTTGACCTCAGTCAGAGGCAGGCCACTGAGTAAGCTGGGTTTTGCTCTGACACGACAGAGCCGGTTTTATGTTCTTATGATAGCAAAGAGCCACAGATGGTTCAGGCTACTGTTATTCAAAGCTGCTTTATCTCAGGTAGGCAGATATGAAGAAACCAGTGGGCAGGCATTGGCAAAGATCTCCACCATGTAACAGTGGGGAGTCCATGATATGATCCAAAACAGGCAGCATCAATGCACGGTCACCGACCTGGGGTGATCTAGAGCAGATGCACACCAATGATCAGGCTCAAGCATATGCCACCTTCTGCTCTAGCTTGGGGAAGCCACTGAACCAGAAGCACAACCATGCAGATTTTAATCAAAGTTATTAAAATGACTGATTTAGATCAGTGAACAGGAAAATGTTTGGTTTATTAATAGATTTTTCTTCTTCTGTGATTGGTTTTTTAGTTGTTTCCCCAAAGAGAGGTTGATTCTACTTGATTGGTAACTAAAACATATTGATTTTTAATTAGTAACAACCTCTATACTGAAATTAGTCCCTTTTTTTGCTATGTATGTATGCTGCAAGTCCACACATTATTTAAGCCATTTTTTAGCTTGAGAAAAAAATTGTGAAGGGCTGCTGGTTTTTTAATAGATAATGTACCCATTTTCATTAAAGATTTGTATCAAAGTATTATCTGGTTATGGACATAGTTACTTATAAGTATTAGTAGTGTTACTTAGAAGCAACAAATCCAGTATTTTTGGTAGCTGAATGAAGCCACATTAAATATGTGGACGGTTAAAGAAGAAAAAGAAAGTTTAACCAAACACTAATAAACCATTTTTATACTGACTTTTTACAAAGCAAGAACTATATGCAGTGAAGAAATCTCCCTGACTTTCTATGATCATTCTGTCTTTCCAGATTTCAGACGTAGAGCTCTCCTAGCTACGTTTTATTCAGAGATTGGAAGAGACTTTCTGCTTTTCTGATTCCTTGTTTCCTCAAGTAACGAGTGGCCTCAGTTGGACTGTGCTAGCTCAATAAACCAAAATGAAGCCAACACTGTACCTGCAGAAGAATTAAGCTGGTTTCATGCCTGAAAGAATTCTGGGTCCACTCAGGTTAGTATTTTATGCAGTAACTTTTGCAGAAAGCATGTATTACATGATTTTTTATGGATGTTCAACTTGAAGTTATTTTATTAGACTTCATAAGCTTAGATTTCAATAAAAACATCATTTCAAATGTTTATTGTCAGAATATGTGTTCAGAAAATGTCTTCAATTTCTTTTAAACATCTTCCTTTTCATGCTTTGAAAATGCCAGTATTTTTTATTTACCATGCAATCAAAAAGGGCTACCTTACCTTGGATGGGAATGAGACAATTAGACCCTGCTACCCCTAGTCAACATCAAAGGAGACAATGCCCAAATCATTACCTCTCCAGCTCGCATTAAAATTAATTTTTGACTTTTACTTGAATCCAGGCTCTGTAATCCTGGGACAGGAACCACAGTCCCAAACCAGCTGTGCTGTCAGTAGAGGTTTGGCTTTTCCTGCATTGCTCAATGTTTTATCACAGAGAGGCTGTCAGCTCAACTGCCTTGGAAACACACAACAGAGGCAGAGGTCATCTCTCAGCTAGCTGGGCGTCAGGCATTAACACACACCTCCAAAATCCACCCAGAGACAGACGAGCAGCCAGTGCGGGCTGTGCAGCAGAGACAGGCTATAGCCTTTGCACAAATCCCTGCTTAACAAGCAGAACACAGGCTCCTGCATTCTGCACCTGCTATGTTTTCCAAGGCAGAAAACAGGCTGAATTAACCTGATTTCTCAAGGTTAGTGTATTCATGCCTTTCAGAAAAGGATGAGAGAGCTCTCAGGAAAGGTGCAGACCTTTCCCATCCTTCAGCAAAATAAAGGTTGGGCAAATTAGAGCCGTAACACAGCCACCATTACTGCTGGGCCATAACTTCACTTGACAGAGAGTGGGCCAAATTCTCTACTGCTGTAACTCCACTGACGTCAATGGGGGAAGGTCAGCAGAAAATATGGCCCCGCCACCGAACAGAATACAGGAACGCTATGTAACTTTCCAGCTGGCGTAAATTATCCCAGAGGCATGAAGTTGACTGTCTCCGAGGTCATTAAAAAGCTCATGGTGACAAAATACTTACTGACCCATACAAATAATTAGCGGTGGGTTAAGAAAAGCGGGTATCCGTTAGTGGTGTAGAGCAGGAAAAAAAACCAAAAAAAACAGGAATCCAGAAAGGATTCTGTATCTAGCAAATATCATACATAGCAGCTAAGGACTACCTAGAAGACAGGACAGCCAGGGAAATGTTTAAGCCACCCGCTAGTTCCACCTGCTGGAATTAGTTCAAAATCTCACTCTATATAGATCTTTACAGCTACTCGTGTTACTGGCAAATTGGTAAGAGGGTAAATAACGCTTGTATACTGAGTTCTGTCCTCTCACAACTGCATTTTAAAAGGAATGGGAAATTATGTTTCATTTAAAGAGAGAGGAAGATTGCTAAGACAAGATGCTAATCCCATGATAGAAATGATACAAAGCAACGGGCTTTGTAGGACTGGCTGATAAAATGCTTAACTAGACCCACGGTGAAACTAACAGTTCAAATGAGCACTGACTATTCAGTCCCCAAATAGCTACTCCTTCAGGTTATTACTTTTTTAACTAAACACTTCTCTAGAGTTCTTAAAGAAGTAAGCATTCGTGTTTAGTTGTTTCTCCCTGTTTATTATTCCTGGTTGGGTTTTTATTGTTTTAGGTGGTCTAGCAGTATAAGTGCAACAAAAAAGGGTAATTTATTACAAACGAAGATAGGCCATAATATTTTACCATGGGGTTTTATTTTCCCCTGCTCTCCCTAATCTTCTCATCTGCTTCTTGTCATATGCCTATGAGGGGGGTCATCTGTCTCAAAGGCAGTGTGTGCTGTATGGAAAAATGGGAAAATAAGAGTGAACGGAAAGGAACAAACTGTTCCTTCACCATTCCTACCTCCTAGGAAACATATAGAGCTTGGGTAGCTTCTCCGTACCTTTTCATGTCAGACAATTCTCAAGTTGCATCTATACCATGCAGTAAACTGTTGTCTTAAGTAACTTCAACCTAGCTGAAAGGACATGGCCTCCATGCAGATGGCCCAGAATGACCAAACCAGAGAGTTTCCAGCAAAATACACTGCCAGACTTCAGACCAAGTTGAGTACTCTATCCACAGTATGAAACACTGACTACTTACTTCATGGTCATATTTAAAAATACACTATTTTATAGCAAGGACATTAAAAATTTACTGTTTGATAGCAAGGCTATTGTTACCATATTATAACAGGGAGAGCAAACTCATTATTATAAAATGTATCATCAAAAGAGTTTTCTGCAAGAAAGTCATAGCTCAATGACTGGAAAAAATGACAAGTAAGCCCAGCTGCTGGATTCTCACTCAGCCTGACACATTCATGCAACAAAAACAAAAAGACAAGAAATAGGCAACATACTGTTGTCCTACTCAGGAAAAATCAAGGACGTTTCAGGACTGCAGATTAGGCATTAGTCAAAAGCAAACTCTGCATGTTGGCCTTTCAGTAGTTTATTATACTTCTGCTCGAAATGTGTAATTTTCTCTTAACCTCCAGCTAGTACTACATATTAGCACAAGCATTATAGTGTTATAAGCTAAAGTATTATAACTAGTGCATAACCTTTTCAAACAGTCATATATTTTCAACCTTTAACGCAAGGTTAGCTTTCAATGTACAGCTAGAATGTCTCATGCTAAACAAAAAATATCCTGCCTCTGAACAATTTTTCAGAGTGCAAGATAAGGGCCTTTCCGTCTTGGGCATGGTATAATGCATCATGGGCCCATTCCTACATCCAGACATCAGAAAAGAGATTTCAAATCCCCTTGTGCTCTTCAGCAGACATTGGTTGGTGGTGGCTCTTTTAACCGTGATTACTATAAGAAGCATTTTCAGGTCTGTTTCTCTTGTACACTTGCACGCCAGCATCCAACCACTTTGTTTCCACAAGAGGAAGAGAGGATGCCAAACTCCTGCAGACGATACCTGAGGAGCCTGGCTCACCTGCTGCCTTGGCCATTACTCACTTCTTGTTTGCTGTCTGAAAGTGAACAGTCATTCTGGAGTAATTCTTATCCTTCTGCTTTTCTCTGGTGGCAGAGGTAACAGTGAGGTCTCCAAAGAGGTCAATCAGCCAAGTCAGTCGAGCAATTCCACTGAAAGCTGGGAATCCTGTTTTGTTCTCATCAAGGACGCTACCTGGTGCAACAGCAACAGAAAGTCTTGAGAAATGGGGAAGAGAATAACACACTCTGTACAGGAAAGGCTGAAGAAACTGCAGTGTTGCAGGCTTAGAGACCAGGGTGTAGAAAGGCCAGGAGTGGGTGGATGGACTGAGTAGGAAGTCAAACATGGTCAACCTTGAAATGGATCAGTTGGTGAGCTATGACAGAGAAGGCTGCACAAAGTACATATCCAACAAACCCTTCAGGACTTGTTGAGGACAGGAGGGTGTATGTGGATTTAACAAGGGAATAAAGGAAGGAGAAAACAATGGCTCAAAAATCTCTCCCAGATCTTCTGGGTCCAAACACCAGGATGGAAGACTAAAGGTCCCCACTAGAAATTGGAACACTTCCTCAGAGCTCATCCTCCTCTCTGAGACCAATATGAATGAGAAATCGGCCACTACCACCAAAGTACAGAAGCAACGAGGAAGTGCTCTCTCCTCCATACAACAAGGCATGGGCTTGCGTTCTTCACCAGACAGCAGAAAGAGATTATCAAAGCAACAGCCCATAGAAGACAACTGTTAAGGCAAAGGTGCTTTCCAGACAGTTCTGTAATTTCATGGAAATATCCAGAACTGATACCTGTGTCTCTAGTCAGTTTATAGACAGACCCTTGTCTAAAAGGACTGAATGAAGCCTGGAAGGACCGGCGTCTCTGTGGAGCAGGCAGACAAATCCATGTGGACTTCGATTTCCTCACAGCTACTGACCTGTGAAATGCAATGTTCCCTTCACCAGGTCTTTCCCAGCCACCTCTTTTTTCAGCTGCTTGTACTCTTCAGTCAGAAGCTCAATGTGCTCCACATGGAGTACTTTACCTGCCATTAAGAGAAAAAAAAAAAAAACACACCCACACCAAAAATCAGGACAGACTAAATAAGAGCTTTCTGTGTGAATCAAAGGCACACCTAAGCAGTAAAGGCTTCACCAGCCACCAGTGGGAACTCACTTAGAAATGTTCTCACGCATGGCTGGCAAAATGATGTCGGGAAGAAAACGAAACACTGGCCCTGTGCTGAGGCATCAATCTGGGTTAAGGATTTTCAGGAGACAAGAACTACGGTGCCTACAAGAACAGTAGCCACTATAACAGAAACTCTGTAATGAAACCCTATACCCAATGAAGGCTGAAACACAAGTCTTCAAAGTAAAAGACAGATTAATTCTTGGCCTCTTTCCCCTCACATTTCCTTGTTCTGCATTTTTCCTCCCAGGGTAGTAGGAAAGAAAAAGGAGGGGAAAAAAACAGCATAATGCTCAGACCCAGATTGTAACAATATGTTAAGGAGTACCTCCCTCCATTGCAATTTATTGGGCTAGTTTGGAATGGAGGCTATCCAATACACACTGAATGTGGCCCTCATTCAATACGTTTTTCTGGACGGTTTCCAGGAGAGTCCAGGCTGCTGACAGCAACTGCTGCTGCTTCAAGAGAAGAGGCATAAATTCTGCTCAATGGCAAGCCATTTGGCGAGCAACAAGGCAGTAAGTGGTGTTGGTACAGGGAAACAGCAAAGAAGAAATCCTATACCTCCGGTGTTTTAGGACAAAAACCACAAAGGAAATTTTTAAGAAGCAGTGGTATAAACAGTGGAGCTTGTCTAAATGGTTTGCACTCTGCTCCTGCCCAACACTGTTCTGTTCCTTGCAGTCCCATATATCCCCACTGGCCTCAACTGAACTGCCAGCTTCTGGTCTTTGGCACCGCAGGGATGGGACCACACACTTTCCAGAAATAAAGAGATTTTGCTTAGAGACAAGCTGTCTTTCAGAGAGGATGCCTTGCTGGCCTACAATAGCAGGAGCAGCTGTGTGTGACCAGCATATCACACACGCTAGAAAGTAGGAGAGCTGTTTACAGTTTTATTTTCAGGGAGAGGGAGGACAGGGAAGTGCACAAGTCCAGTGGCTACATTCATTAAATGCTTTGCTATCACTGTGACAGAAATTTCCTTCTCTAGTTGCATTCTTAGTGTCGCAAGCAGAGGTGTTTTTGTGAGGGCAAACGTACCTTACTTGTCGCCTTGACATTTGTGTGTTTATTTCCCGATTGGCACATGTCTTAAATCCTAGATTGACACATCTCTGATGTACATCATGATTAAGAGTAGACTGGAGCCCCGCCTTTGAGTTTGATGCCTTCAGTGCTCCCAAACAGGTAATATTGTTTACACCCTTGAGAACAAATGCCCTTACCTTTCTGTTCAGCCATCTCCCAGAGCTCATGGGCCGCCTTAGCAGACAGAGCCATGGGGTACTCAACGAGGACATGTTTCCCAGCTTCTAAAAACATTCTGAAAGGGATACAATATCAGTCTTTAAAAAGTATATTATCGTAATCATCTCTCTCCACTGTGCAAGCTGCTTCTCATTCCCACAGTCAGACCCATATGGAGAAATGCACAATGCAGAGTAACAGAAATAAATGGCAAGGTGCCTAGAAAGGATGGTATGGTGGCTACATCACACATTTAAACACCAGGAGATCTGTGTTTTAAAAATTCTATGTTTTCAACAGAATTCCCTCACCCACCTACAGCAAGTCACTAAAACGCCACATTGTTGAGCACTGCAATTTCTAGCTTCCAGACACTTGAGTGGCTGGAGTAGAGCACTGGAGTTCATTTCCTCGCTATAATCTATGAGGAAAGGCTTTGAATCCTGTTTTAAGCTGCCTGTCCGTCAAACACAGGCCTAGAGGTATGCAATTGGAATTACTTGGGAAATGAATACCTCTTAAATCCTACTCTCTTCCAGGGCTTATTGAGTGCTCTAGGGAACTCACTATCATTCACTTCAGGCTTCTAGTCTGGCAGTCTTTCCTCCAGTGTCTGCATCGTGTCCTGCAACAGCTTTACACAGCTCCTCTATGTTTCTAAATTATAGGGGAAAGGATGGGAAAAGGGGAAAAAAACACCTCCAAATACCTGATGGTTTCTTCATGGGTTCTGTTCTCTGTGCTGATGAAGGCCGCGTGGATCTCCTTGCTTCTTAGAGCATCTTCCAGGCTAATCTGCTTGGCCTCATTAATATTGCCAAAACTTCTCCTGCATATTTAGCATAAATACAACCACGTAGCCATCACAATCCATTCTTCCCAACTGCATTTTGTGCAGCAGCACTTAGATACTGTTTCCATGGACCTCTGTCTCACTGAGTTCAATCAGAGTAGAACAAAAGCGGCTTGTAATTCAGGAAGGGCAGAAGCACTTACAGACAGAAGTGGAGTGCTCAAAAGGAGAAAACAGATGGGTCAGTGTGTAGGTGGTGGTATCAGTACAGAAACTGTCCTGCTGTTGAAGTGTAAAGTGTTTTCCGGTTTTGGTTTTTTGGTTTTGGTGTTTTGTTTTTTTAATAAGCATAACTAAGATAGACCCATTTTAAAAGACTGACTTGAAAGACAACAGTGCTCCTGTGGGAGAAATTCTCCCCAACAATGTTGGACAACATGGGCAAAAGCACTTGAGTTGGCAGGGCCACATGCAACTACGAGTACAGACAAGCAGGAGAGGGACAAAGCAGATGTTTGGCTGTGATGGCTCACACCTTGCAACTCACATACCATGTCAGTGCTAAGGGAAAAGCTCTCTTGGCCGTCACCCTGAGCACATCTCCACCTGAAAACGAAACACAAACACTCCCTCCAAAAGCCCTTTGCATTAGTAAAGACTGGAGCAGACACCTTGACAGCGTTAGGATAGATGACAGATGGCATGAAAGTAGGCCACAAGCAGGACTTGAAAGCAAAGACAGGTAATGTTTGTATGTGATTGGAATGCAAAGAGCAAGGCAACATATCCAAGCAAGCTGTCTGTGAACTGTGCATTTCCACACCACTGTTTCTCAACAGAAGTAGTGGAAACCCTATCTTCAGTGTTCTTCAAGGCTAGCTGTAGCACTAGCAAAGGCATGCGGGAACCAAGAGCATATTTGTCAGGGAGATAAACTAGATGACCTAATGGGTCCTTTAAGTCCCAAACAACCCTGACTGCATCATTTAAATATAGCTGGAAAAATACATTCACAGTCGGAGATTCATACAGGTACCACCTAACTATTTAAAACCTTTGTGCTCTGCTGTTGTGGAGCAGATGGTCTAGCAGGAAT
>NW_010541070.1:12304-36890 GCF_000687285.1 Phaethon lepturus
TGTAATACAGTCCTGCTAAATTTCCACGGCTCCAAGGCAGTGAGAAAAACCATAAAGTTTCTCTTTAAGAAGCAACTTTTCTGTATGTACTAAATTATGAGACTTTCTTTAAAGACATCTACAGGTTCAGTATTTGGTTTAAAAAAAAAGTAAAATAGAATTTTAGGATGAAGTTGCAGCGTTAGGAGCTTTACAACGTGTTTTTGTAAAAAAGTTTTTAAAAAATTTGTAAAATATCTTATGTTTTTAAAAATTTCTATAAATTTCATGCAGACATTAGCTCATTAGTGTAATTATTGTCTGTACCATCCAATAGCTACAGGAAATTTCAGTTAGACAGAATTGCATTTCTTTTTATCACACAGATCCTGCAGCAAGAACATCTCTCAGCTTTTATTTTAGTCATTTCTGCAAGGTATCTCACTAAGGTAACCTATTTGTTCCCTCTTGCAAAGCTTTTCTGTGCTCATTTCCTAGCTGCCACTCAGAATGACAGGCATATTTGCATAAACTTTCCCTTTTCAGACAGCCTTAATTACAAGAGAAACATAAAACTTTGGATATTCATCCCCTGCTGCCCTTAAATAATAGCCCTCCACATGGAAAGGCATGTGCACTGGAAGAAAGAAACATTACAATATCCATATTAAAAATGCTAAGGTGAAATTTCTAACCTGGATACAAATCCAAAGAGTTTCAGGTGCTCAGAAGGGCTGGAAGGCAGTGGATTCATCAAGTCTCGGATCCGTGCTAAGCCAGCAATTCCAACTCCAACTACCACGGTCCCAAACATTTTGTTAATCTGACCAAAGGAAAAAAAAAAAAAAGCAACTTTTTTTTTCTTTTAGCAGGGAGAGGAGCCGCTGGGAGGGGAGGTGGGAGGATGGATTACTCTTGAACCCTGCTTTCGTACAGCCAAACCTTATTCAGATATCAGCAACCAGCTAACACAGATGTGATGCTATAGGCTACTGAGTTCACTCACATCCCGTTGAAAAGTGGTCAACCAGTTCAGCCTCTCATAGGACTGGTTTTGAGACTTGTATTTAACAGCTATTATATCACAACTCTGGCATGAAGTTCTTCCTTTCCGTGAATAGAAGGCAGACTTCAAAAGTGAGACATTCTTCTATTTATATCACCAATTCCATGTTCGAAAGGAGCCAAAAGGTTCTGCAAACCCAGCAGAGCTTTATATAAACCCTGCTGACTTCCTGAGCGTCTGCAGCACAGCCTGCTCCAGACTGCCACACGGACATTCACAGTGCACAGCAGCATAGCTGGAATACTTTGGGACAGGAAACAAAGAGCATCTTTTCATACCCCATGTAACCACTGGCACGCCCTACAATGTCAAGATGCACCCAACCATCTGATAATTTGGTCAAGATGCTTGTTTGACATTTCCATGCATGAAGAAACTCTGCCATCTCTTTGATGACAAGCAGGCATGTCCTCAAGATTTACATCTCCCAAAAGCACATTCCTGCCACAATTGCATCATACAGAGGACAAGCCAGGTATTGCGCTCACAGGCCAGGCTGCTGAGCCACTGGTAATAAATTCTTCTGTTGGTTTTATGATTTGCCATTGATTTGCGGAAGCACTGGGCTACCGGTGTAACCTTTCAAACCTGCACTGTTCCACCACCCTGAGGACTGGCAACACTTTGTAAAGTAATTTTAAGTTCTACAGAAAAAACAGCCTAAAACCAAGCCAAGTCAGCCCCTCTGCACTTTTTGTTCCTTCCATCCTATGATAGCATTCCTTCAAACTCTGTTTCTTCTGTTTCAGTGTTCTCTTTCCTGCCACTGATGATCTCTTCATTTGAGGGAACTCTTTTGATTGCTTCCGCTTCCTGGCTGCAGCCCTTCAAATCCTTCTGAGACTTAAAAGGATAAATGGGCAACCCCAATTCACTCTTCCTTGTGGCTCTTGTCTATTGGGATCACAGTGCAGCAGCACAGCCATAAGTGACCATTCTGACAGTGTTAGAGATTGACAGCTGCTAAGAAACTACATCAGCTGGCACAAAGAAGAAAAAAATAAAAGAAAGCCCCTCTACAATCACATGTTGTATCTGGATTTTGTTTTCCTATAAGCTCCTGTCTACCTGTATATTCCTGTCGGTGCTGAACTCTGCTTACTTTGTACATGCCAAAAGGGTACAAAGGTAAAACACACAGCGGCATGTTTAATATAAAAGGAAAAATGAGTGATATTGGAAGAGTTCTCTAGAGGGATTACGGTGACATGTCATTACCAGATATTTGAGGTATAATATGATGACACTGCTCACCAGGGAAGAGAGATGTATAGGGCAGAGACAGAGAGCCAGGGAGGGAAAGGAGGGTAACGAAACCACACAACCCATTTTCAGTTCCACCGACAGGCAGAGTCCTTGTCTGGGCTTTCAGTTACACTCACTTTTCTTTATGGCGAAAGAGAAAAGAGACTGAGACTTGCAGAATGGTGTCAGCTGG
Organism: Phaethon lepturus; assembly: GCF_000687285.1. Classification (NCBI taxonomy): domain Eukaryota; kingdom Metazoa; phylum Chordata; class Aves; order Phaethontiformes; family Phaethontidae; genus Phaethon; species Phaethon lepturus. The sequence continues at coordinate 14,788 of NW_010541070.1, forward strand.
AGGGAGCCCCTGGAGGTCACCCAATCCAAACCACACTCAGCTGCACCAGGGCCATGCCAAGCTCTGACTGTCCCCACAGATGGGAATCCAGCAACCTCCCAGGGCCCCTTGCTGCAGTGTTTGACTGCCCTCACAGCAAGAACAACTTCTTAGTATCTACTCAGAGTTTTCTGCATTGCCTGTTGCCATTTCACTGCACATCTCCCAAAAGAATGTGGCTCCAGCTCCTCTACATCCTCCCATCAGAAAGCTATAGGCAGCAATAATCCCCCCCCCCGCCTTTGCCCTTCTTTTCTGGAGGCTGGACAAACCCAGTTCCCTAACCCTCTCCTTCTTTCTTTGCTTCAGCCCCCTGACCATCTTGGTGGCTCTCCACCATATTTGCTTCTGTATTTAACTTATTTCTTATACCAGGGTACACAAAACTGGACACAGCACTGCAGGTGTAGCCAGGTCCTATTGGCTACACTCTTGCTAATACAGTTGAGGACATGGTTGGCTTTCTTCAGCAGAAGAACATGCTGTGACCTGAGGTTCAACTTCTACACCAGCATCTACAGGTCACTTTCTGACTGTCCAGCCAGGCACTCCCCATCTGTACTGGTGCACAGGGTTATTCCATCCTGGACAAGGGACTCTACGTTTGCCTTTGTTGAACTTCATGATGTTCCTGTCTGCCATTTCTCCAGCCCGTGCCAGGCCTCTCTGGTATATTGACGACTCCCCCATTTGATTTCATCCACAGACTTGCCAAACTTACTTTCCATTCTATCATTCAGGTGGTTAATAAAGACATTGAACAGTATTGAAGACGAGAGCAATACGTGCCCTTTTCCAGTCACCAGGAACCTCTCCTTATAGCCAAGTGGCTTTGCAGTGACATCAACCAGCCAGGGGCTGCTGTACATCCAATTAGCTCAAGAGCTGTATCACTGTCTTCCTCTACTGTGGGTAACCCTACATTCCCACAGACTCTGTTAGCAGACTCAGAAACCCAGGAGGTCTGAGGACAGACCTTGCTAGTGAAAGCCAGGGCAAAAAAAGGCATCAAGTACCTTTAACTTCCTTCACCCTGGCCCCACTGCATAGCAGGCTCGTATTTTCTCAGCCTTGTTTTTGTTCCCAGTGTACCCCGAGAAACTCTTCCCATAGGTTGTTTCAGCTCCAGCTGAGCTTTGCCTTTCCCAGCTCTGTCCCTGCAAGCTTGGCCACTGTCTCTGTGTCCCTCCTGGATAGTCTCTCCCAGCTTGTGCACCCTTTTTGTGTTTGAGCTCAGTCAGGAGGTCCCTGCTGATCCACAGCGGCTTTCTGCCATTCTTGGCTCTGGCACACTGGATTTTGGGGCGCCTGTGCTCTGGGGAGGTCATCTCTGTAGATCAACCTCAGCCCCCCTGCCCCCCCAGGGCAGTCTCTCATAGGACTTTGCCAAGCAGAGCCATCAAGAAGCCAAAAAAATGCTCTTCTGAAGTGTATGGTTGTAATTCTTTAAAATTTAGATTCATAAAGGGCTCCAGTGTGAATCAGGACCAGGTCAGCAGAGGTTTAGAAGCAGTCCAGCTGGAGAGCAGCTGATCAGAGACTTACTTTAAGTTCAGAAATTTTCAAGGTTACTGGAGTGTTAAGCTGTTAATATTTGCCTACTGCCTTTAGCAGGAGTGGAAGTTGCACAGCAGACAAATTCCCCTGAAGCTCCTACAGTCATCTTGTTTCCAAGAACTGTTTTTTTTTCTGGTGAGCTGCTGACCTCCAGTTCAAAGTGGAGAAGGTGGGGGAGCGAGCTACCTTCTTCCACTACCATGAACAAAGAACATCTCTCAGCAGACGCTCAGGTTGCTGAACATCAAGATTTTTGCCTCTCCTTTAAAAAAGCTTTCTTAGTTTCACCTGATGAACAACTTCTGACCTCCCCAAAAGTCACATTTAAGAGAAGCAAGATGATTTCAACCTAGGAACAGAACCTGTTACTATGCAACCTATTGCCATAGCAACCAGCCATTCAGTCCAGGTCAAGGGTTTGCAGGCTAATACGCTATCCATATGGAAATATACAGCTACTAAATGTACATTACAGAACCTTTGCTAATGCGTGTAGCTAAGAGGAAAAATTGCTATGTCTGCATCCCTGCTGCTGCTTTTTATTACCCTCATGTTGCTCACACAACAAATCCTGGAGCTGCTCAGGGAGAAAAGTAAATCAGATATTTTTTTGAACTGTCATGAATCAGGTAAGAGCAGAATAGAGAATACTCATCTGAGAGTCCAGATGAATATACGAAAATTTACTCCTTATTTCAAATCTTTACAGTAGGGTAACAGCTACAGTTATTTTTCAGGTACAAAAACGATGAAAGGAAGCCCAAACCATAAACTGCTGTGCCTGCCTTCCATGCCTTTTCCTTAAGACAGGTGACCTTGGTTAAAGCTTTGACAGAAAGATTTCAGAGGCATTTTCAAGGCTGCTGAACTTTGGCTGCTGTTATACTGTAAGTGATATAACAGTACATCAGCCAGCGTGCAAAAGCTTTTTTCTCCGCCCTTTCCTAACCGGCTGTATGAAAGCAAAGGGGCTGGTGAGATTAGAAAGGGATGTCCTTCATGCTCACAGCTTGTGATTCAAGAGTGCCTCCCACCACCCATCTGCAACCACCCTCATCTGGTTGCAGGCAGCCCTGCCAGCCCCAAGGGTCCCCTCAGAAGCAGGGCAAGGAGCACAGCGGCTGCTGGCTGGTGCGGGAGCCCTTCCCCACTGACAGCCAGACAGTGGCTCCTCGTACTGAGGGAGATGAGCCCTGCACGACACTAAGAAGCAGACCTGAGAAAAGCATCTAGCTGAAGAAGATCATTTATCCTACATCAATATATCTTTGTCCTGTCACCCTTCTGCTCTCTGTTGAGTTTTTTGTGCTTGTGCTGCTTATTTCCTCCATTGAATAGATAGCAACTACTCTGTAGCAAAAAAAAAAAATGCTCTATAACCAAATATTCTTGCAAAGTTTATCAGTAAAACAGGAACATTCAGCAGCAAAACAAGCAATGCCCAAAAGGATCGGTCACCCAGCAAATGTGTTGCTCCCCAGTACAATCACAGTGGAACTCCAGTCATCTCAAAACCGCCAACACTCACAGAGGTAAGCTTTAGGGAAGTGATGCTTACTTCTGGTCTGTGCAACATTGCTAAGGCCATGCATAGCCAGTGCAGAGGCAAGATAAAAGGCAGAACTTAAGAATTATCTCCCCTTCAAGAAAATTTTTCGTGGCATATACATGATGAGAGTGGGTACCTTCTCTCATGATACATAGAGAATTTCAGTAAGCCTCGTGCATTCTTCAGGCAGTTTTCAAAGTCTTGTTCCCACAGGTATGAATGAGTGACTCACATCTAAAATCAAAATATTTTGCAATTAATGTCACCTGCAATAGCATAACAGAGACGTGGGAGTCTTTCCTGAAGCATTCACAGCCTGGTCTTTTGAAGTGTGCTACTTCAAATGACTGCCACACATATCTTAAGAGTAGCAGAAACCTCACAGATGAGCACTTAATCTGAAAATTTGGCTGTCAAGGTTAGTTCACTTTTGCATACTCAACAGTTGAACCGTTTCATTCCCACAGTAACTCTTTGGCAATTTTCACTCTCTCCAGCACCCGCTTCTATACCTGTCAAATCTTTGCTTACATTAAATCTCCAACTCTACCAAACCTGAGTGCTGACACATGTTGTCATTTCCTTCCTGCCACTTAAAAATACACAATACAATTCTTAACTGACCTGGCAGACAGCAACTGAGGAGACTGGGATTCAGGGGCAGCTATTGCATAGATGGAGTGTCTGAGCCCAGCTGCTGGAGGGATCCACCTTGTACATATGTACACATATATATATATTTTCTTACTAGCAGACCTCCAACCTGCTCAGCCAGAGAGGGGAAGAGGATGTGGCTGCTGGGACAGTCTGTGTTTGTGCGAGTGCTCTGTGATCTGTGTGGCCGGCCATGTACAAGTGTATATACCTGGTGTATACATGTGCTCTGTGTACGTCTGCTGACTGGGAATACGTTTTCAGTCTCACTACTGGCTGGACCAGGGGCCATGGAGCTGTGCAGCCTCACTCCTCTCAGGCTGTCGGATTCAAACTGATATTTTCCCCTAGCATAAACCAGGCTGGACCAAGGAATTTCTCCAAAGCTCCCTCTGCAGTGGACTTGTGGATTAGACATCATAGAAAATTTTTCTCTGTTATGGAAGTGAAGCCCTGAGATGGGGATTGCAGCACCTTCCTCAACAGAAGTTTTTAGGGGAACACTGGACAGACAGCAGCAGTAACTGCAAAATCAACACCTTGAAACCTTGAGGTCCCTGCCAGCCCTACATCTCTGATTTCAAATACCCAGAGCCCCCGCAGATGCTGCACTCGGGGTGTTGGTACATGTTATAGCCTGTGCCACCACATCTTACTCTCATATTGTCTGCTTGTAGCAAGACACATCTGCCTGGACCAGAGAAAGCAGAGGTTGAACAGTGTGGCTTTTGTTAGCATTGTTTTAAAAAAACAAGGGGAAGAACTGCCCAAATGCTCCAATTTAGTAGCCTATTCAAAGATAAATATCCTTTGTTCTGCAGGAAACCACTTACACACTTTAACCTCTGTATGTGCCCAAGTACCTTTGGGATGCAGACCCAACACAGGCCTCACTAATCCTAACTAAAGGCAGAACTTGAAAAGAAAAAACAGAAATGAAGGCAAAGAAAATAACTGTTTGAATGCTAACATGCCAGAGCAGGAGTTTGTGGTTTTGCTCTGCCTTTGCTGCAACCTAGAGATAAAAGTAAAGTCCTTCTGCAAGAAAGAGACAGTCAGGAAGGCAACCCTCAACACCGTTGCTTCTCTTTAAAACATTAATTGAATGTAAAATGAGAGTCAGAAATTTTCTCGAAAACCTGCCAAGACCATTGTAGTCTTGGAGAGGACTAGGAGTCTCCACATTTCAGAGGAAAACAACAACCCCTAGAACTTGTAGAGCAACCACGCACATTTTCCTTGAGAGTTATGGTCTTAAGTACCAACCCTCCCCAGCATCTCTCCCTCTCTCCCACACATCTCTCCGCTATCACAGCCCCGGTCACAGTTCCCTGGCAGGCACGCAGGCTCTGGTAAGGTGAGTTATACCTTTGAGGCACCAACTCTAGCAGGGGTTTGCCAGCAGAAGGCAGTTTCCCATCCTGACTGGCACCAGTGTCCCTTGGAAACAGCCAGAGCAGGCTTTTCTTCCTGGCTTTTAAATGCTGTTTGAACAGTACACCTGCATGGGTTTCCATTTATATGCAGGCTTACTTTCCCAGGCTTTCTAATTAAATTCTGGTTTTCCAGCTGGCTGCCAAAGCTGAAGTTGAAATAGTCATATTGAGATATGGCCAGATGCTGTGTTACAGCTGCCAAACAGTCACCCTTACTATATACCGTGATGGTTAATAATAAATGACTTGTAGCAGATACGCTGTGTCCAGCATTAATACTTAAGTAGAAAGGAAAGCTTTTATTAAAACATACTTCTGCAACTTAACTTTACCAACTCCAGAGTCTGCAACAGTCCAGACTCCTGTCACACTGAGGTGGCTCTTCACAGCCTGCAACTCCACACTTGCAGCAAAAACATTTCACAAAACTAATATAAAACTGTGAGCGGTACTGGAAGAATCTGAAGTTCTTTTTTTAATACATGACATATTCCACCCTGTGGAGCACTGAATCAGAAGTGCTGTGACGTATGTGCACGGGTATGAATGACCATTTTGTCCTGTTCTCTGTCTGTAGTCACCCTTTGTTGCCCAGATTTTGTTGCTAGTCTGAAGAGGAAAAACCAAGGCAAATAACACTTCTGAGATGGAGTCCCAGAGATGTGCAGAGAAGCTAAGTCCTTGGTCGGCCTCATTTTGCTTGAAATTCTGCCTTTAGATAACCTGTATTGTTTCAAGGGGGGGGGGGGAGTGATTTGTGCAGCTAGTTTAAATGGTGGACATCGCCTATTATAAGTGCTTTGCGTGAGACAAGTGATTTCTACAGGTGACAGATGAGAGCCAAATTACATTTGGATACTACACTACTAATGCTTAAACTACCCAGGAAAGAACTGAGCCCATTTTTGGGCGCCTGAAAGAGATTATGAGAAAGACATTAAGGGCTCTACTTTTTATTTTACAAAAATATCCCCACCCCCCAAAAAATCCTTAATTCTAATGTTAAGTTTACGGGAACTACTCTGGAGTGAATTACATAGAGCCTTGTGAAAATTCTGATGGGTAAAAAAACAATCCCACAAAACTGCAGCCTCATCACAGCTATTCTTTAACCAAAAGGCTACTTGTATGTGGCTAATTATTATATGACTAAAGCAAAAAGAGCCACAAACAGTCCCAAAAATTTCTTTCAGGCTTTAATGTGCTATAGCAATTTTTGAAAGTGAATTTGTCCATGATGGTAGAAGAAGTGTGTTTTAACAAGTGAATGTCAGTTACTTTGGAGTAAAGTCCAATTTTAGATGAGCACTCAGGAGAATGAGCAGTCGTATGGAGCTATCAGCAATTCACAGATCCTAATTTTCCATGTGATCAAACAATATTATTGCTACAGTACCGGTCTGTGCCTGAACGCAGGCTGGAGAAAATAACCCTGAGTAAAGCTAAAAATGGTACTAGCTCAAAGGAAAAAGTGCATGAAACACGTCCTCCACATGTTTTTGACTTAACATCCAGGTAAACACTAAAGCTATCACAGAGTTGAATTCTGCCAGGTCCCTGTGGACCACAAACCGTGTCCCCTGGCTTCCCTGCAGAACAATGAAGCCACCAGAGTAAAGTCCCCGCACAGCTAAGCATCTAAACACTAGCTACTGAGACTCTGCTTAAACACCTGTCTCCTGCAAAGACATTGCTGTTTTGTGCTGACTCTTACGCCTTTTAAAATTGAGAGCTTTTCATGTTTCATTAAAAAAAAAAAAAATAAAAAAGAGGAGGACTACCCACCCATACCTGCATTTTTGGGGAAACTTTACTTGGAGCTAATCACAAGAGGTGTTGGGGACAGGGCAGGGAGCTGAGATGTGACAAATAACCTCAGCACATTCCCTTCCCTCCTTATGCTGCTCATTTTGGTTTTGCTATGTCACCTACCGAAAGAAGATGCTTCTCCACCTCACTTGATAGATTCACGAGTGCTTTGCAAGTAAACACCAATGCCAAGAGGGACTTCCAAGCCTTTGCTGTAATACAAAATAAAGTGATGATGGACAATTACAGAAAAATGTTCTGAGATATTTTCTCAGTTACTACATCTGGCCCTAAATTTGCCTGCCAATTACTGCAATCCTTTCTACAAGCATTTTCTTCTTCAGAGGACCTAACAAATGCAGAGCTGGGCTGGGCAGAAGCAGGGAAGCTGTGTTTCCAGGCTGTATTCCTACTTTTTCCCAGAAGTTTACTGGGTGACCTACAGCAAGCAAATCACATCCCCTTTCTCTGTCACTCCTCCCAATTCCAGAGCAGGGGAAACCTCCCTCTTCTGTAAAGCACTCTCAGACCTACTGATGCTAAGTGCAATGTAAGAAGTAGGTATTATTACAATCTCTCTTCTTCACTGTAGGAAATCCCAAACAAATCAGACATGTACAAAAGGTGGCCATAACTAAGGTTTGTATTGAAATATCTATATAAACCAATGCCATATAATGCATGACACAAAACCATGTTTTTTCTCTCCTTCCCCTTGCTGTTAAATTCATCTGAAACCCAAACCCTACAAGGAATTATATGCATGCTTAGCTTTAATCACGAGTAATCCCATTTATATCAATGGCAATACTCCTGCAAGTACATTAAGAAATAAGAGCTTTTGCTGTTTACTGTAATATTAGTAGGCACAAGAACAAAACACATATCCAGCCACAAGTATGGTCTTTTAATATCTTTATGGACTCAACTCAATAGATGATACCTATCTTCCGGTCCACTAAAGGTCACTGCATCCCAGATCTGTAACAGGCTGACCTATTTTGAGAATTCCCCAAACAAAAAAAGCACTCCTGCTACACGCTGCAGTCACCATAAAGATATTTCTTACCATGGCTGATGAAATCTCCTGCCTCCATCATAACACCAGAGGCCTGCCCCATAGCTTGTCAGACAACTGTATTTTTTAGCCAACTTTCTCTTCCCTTACCCCAGTAAAAATGTTTTCACCCTTCTAAAATAAATTGAGAGCGATAGAAAGTTTTTTTAATAATTAGATTGAGATAACTTGGGAAGTAGATAACGTTTTGCATAACGTTGCAATCTTAAAAATGATTCATGACATGGTTAAAACCTCTGTCACTTTATCAGTCTACCGCTCCTCAGTAAGCCCTGAAAAATGCAATGGATGCTCTCTATTCCCATTAAATTTTGGAAATCTACCAATGGCAGCAATTGCTTGAGAGATGGGAAAAAATAGCTCTCGAACGAAGATTAACAATTGAGGTTACTCAAATCCTCGAACTTTAGATCTCAGTACTTTTCATGTTATTTATCATCGCAATGCTCAAGAATCATACAGACCAGCCACTAGTTTGCTCGCTCACAAAGAGCTAGTCAATGTGATTTTGATTTAGCAGTCAAGTAGTCCTGACATGCTACTCATGTGTCCAAATTCTCCCTAGAAACTGAAAACACCTTTACCAAAACATCAGCCACTAGAGGGAGTATTTGGTATCTTACCTAAATCATACTGACACGAAAGTTAATTAAAAAAAAAAAATTTAAAGGTTACAGGAATGCTGCAAAAGCATATTTCTCACAGTACTACAACTGCACATCAGGTCCAATGCAAAGTTTTACGAAGAACAATGATTTCTTTGTGTATAACCATATACAATGCAAAAGCAAACTACACGTCTTCCCTTTCCAATTCCTAGGTCTACCCCCATCAAACCCTATGATTTCTACAAGCAGAGAGGTAGTTTTATATGCCAAGAAGATAGCTAAATTACCCACTAATTTTGATTTGCCTGTACAGTCAGGCATTCTGAGCATGCCTAAACCCGAACCTTCAAGTGTGCCAACCCAGAGCCTGAAATGCTCAGGCTCACGCTCAGGCTTGACAAACAAGCAAAAGAATGACCTACAAAATGGTTCTTATTTACAACTGTCTGCATCTTTACAGATCCACCATCATCAGATTTAGTATTCCAAAAAGTCTCCAAAAGGACCTAAAAGACAGTCATCGAGTTGGGTCCAACCGCAATCAAAACAGAAGGTCCTACTCGGCTCAAGCCACTCCAACAACTACTAATATTAAAAATCTATCTAAAGAGAAATGAATACATATTGCAACTCCTGGATCAGGTATTTCTGTCTTGGACATGCATATGCAATGAATACAAAACTCATTAAAAATTATAACCTGACTTGATGATTGGGTCCACACAGTAACATTAGCTGGAGAAGGACAAAGGATGGATTGTTCCAGCGCATATAGGTTCTACATATTTTGTTAAATCTCGTTGGTTTGGGACCAGTGAAGCTGCTGGCAGTGCCTACAAAACTCAAGACCCCACAAAAATATCTGTAAAAATAACTATAATTGGTGAATAGGCTTTAAGAACACCTTTACTCCTCATAATATGCCTTCAAAGATGTGGAGCTTGAGATTTTAGTGAAGCTGAATGCCTGCTCAGAGGAGTATTTTAAATACACAACCTATTCAGAACCAGCATGGCCATGTAATTGGACAATACAACCAAGTAGGAAAAGGCTGAGGTACTTAATACCTTCTTTGCCTCAGTCTTTAATAGTAAGACCAGTTGTTCTCTGGGTACCCAGCCCCCTGAACTGGGAGACAGGGACAGGGAGCAGAATGAAGCCCACATAATGCAAGGGGAAATGGTTAGCGACCTGCTACACCACTTAGACATACATGAGTCTATGGGGCTGGGTTGGGTGTACCCAAGGGTACCAAGGGAGCTTGCAGAAGTGCTCACCAGGTCTTTTTCCATCATTTATCCTGGCTAACCAGGGAGATACCAGTTGACTGGAAGTTAGCAAATGTGACACACATCTACAAGAAGAGCCAGAAGGCCCCAGGACACTACAGACCTCTTAGTCTGACCTTGGTGCTGGGGAAGGTTATGGAGCAGATCATCCTGAGTGCCATCATGTGGCATGTACAGGACAACCAGGTGATCAGGCCCAGCCAGCACAGGTTTATGAAAGGCAGGTCCTGCTTGACCAACCTGATCTCCTTCTAGGACAAGGTGACTGGCTTAGTGGATGAGCGAAAGGCTGTAGATGTTGTCTACCCGGACTTTAGTAAAGCCTTTGACACCATTTTCCACAGCATTCTCCTGGAGAAACTGGCCACTCATGGCTCGGACAGGCATACTCTTTGCTGGGTAAAAAGCTATCTGGATGGCCAAGGCCCAAAGTGTTGTGGTGAATAGAGTTAAATCCAGTTGGCAGCCGGTCACAAGCGGTGTTCCCCAGGGCCCAGTATTTGGGCCAGTTCTGCTTAATATCTTTATCAACTATCTGGATGCGGTGATTGCATGCACCCTCAGTAAGTTTGCAGACAACATCAACTTGGGCAGGAGTGTTGATCTGCTGGAGGGTAGGAGGGCTCTACAGGGGGATCTGGAGAGGCTGGATCAATGGGCCAGGGCCAACTGTATGAGTTTCAACAAGGCCAAGTGCCAGGTCCTGCACCTGGGTCACAACAACCCCATGCAACACTACAGGCCTGGGGAAGAGTGGCTTGGAGAGCTGCCCAGAAGTAAAGGACCTGGGGCTGTTGGTTGACTGCTGTCTGAATATGAGCCAACAGTGTGCCCAGGTGGCCAAGAAGGCCAACAGCATCCTGGCCTGTATCAGAAATAGTGTGGCCAGCAGGAGCAGGGAAGCGAGTGTTCCCCGGTACTCGGCCCTGGTGAGGCTGCACCTCGAATCCTGTGTTCAGTTTTGGGCCCCTCGCTACAAGAAGGGCATTGATGTGCTGGAGCGTGTCCAGAGAAGGGCAACAAAGCTGGTGAAGGGGCTGGAGAACAAGTCTTATCAGGAGCAGCTGAGGGAACTGGGGTTGTTTAGCCTGGAGAAAAGGAGGCTGAGAGGAGACCTTATTGCTCTCTACAGCTACCTGAAAGGAGGTTGTAGCAAGGTGGGTGTTGGTCTCTTCTCCCAAGTAACTAGCAATAGGACAAGAGGAAACAGCCTCAAGTTGCACCAGGAGAGGTTTAGACTAGATATTATGAGAAATTTCTTCACTGAAAGGGTTGTCCAACGTTGGAACAGGCTGCCCAGGGAAGTGATTGAGTCACCATCCCTGGAGATATTTAAAAGACACATAGATGTGGTACTTAGGGGCATGGTTTAGTGGTGGACTTAGCAGTGCTAGATTAATGGTTAGACTTGATGATCTTAAAGGTCTTTTCCAGGCTAAATGATTCAATGATTCCAGAGTACCACTCTCTTAATTTCCTCTGCCAAACAGATCTAGTTAATGTGGACCAGTGTTTTATTTACAACTGTGGCTGAACAAATGGATAATATCCCATCAAAGGCAGGATCAGCACAACTCTGCAACAACTAAAACAGCTACTGCAGATGTTCAGGAGTAGACAATACTCAATCCACTGGATTTTTCTGCAATATTTTGGTGAAGTGATTTAACAGTTAGTCTTACAAAATAAGAGCTCTGTCCCCTCGTCAAGTTCATGCCCTTAACTGCAGCATCCCTTTAAGCAACCAAAGAGGTCATTGAGTGAAGAGAGTGTCTGTACTGAACTACCACCATCCTATGTTACCAATGGTAACATTAAAGACACTTTAAAATGTAACAGCAATCCTGCTCATTACTTTATTCAGCCTTGCAGCTTTTTAAAAATCTCAGTCTAAATCTCCTCCTTACCTTCTGCTAGCATAGCTCAACAAGGCATTTTGAGGTTCTGGGAAAGAAACTCACTGTATAAGATTAATTTCTATTAAGTCATTCACATCTCAGGCATGACTGTGGCCTCTCCACAAACTGAGTTTCAGACAAATAATCTCTTTATTTTATCATTAGAAATGGAAAACACAAGGCATCTTGCGTTAGTATCTTAAACACAAACACTACACATGGATATTTGTAAGTTGTCACTGTTTTATAGATGCCTACCTTAGCTATCGGACAACAAGCCTCTGTTCTTCCCTCCCATGGTCAGACTTGTGTAGATAAAGGCAGCAATGGAGCCTCAACAGCTCAGAATATGTAACTGACAAGTATCTGCAATGATCTGTCCTCCAAGACCACATGGATCCATTGGCTTTGGTTAGGATTAAATTGAGTTCGAGAAAGAGCATAACAGTGTGGCCAAACAATGGCTTGTGAGCCAGACTTACAGGTCACAAGCCATATGACTACACTTGCTTTCAGGCTGGATGGTTCTTCCTCCTTAACACATGGATTTTAGTTCTGCAGTCTGGAATAGGAAAGTTTATTCCAGATAGGCATATAAGCAAAAATAAAGTGATGTAAAAGCTGGAGTGATGTAAAAGCTGGAATTAAAAATAATAATAGTGAACACACTGTAAAGGAATGTACTTTGAACTTTTTTGTTAGAATGAAAGAACGGTTTGGGTTGGAAGGGACATTTAAAGATCATCTAGTTCAACCCCCCTGCCATGGGTGTGATGTTTCCCTTTTTCCAGTCACTGAGGACTTTGCCTGATTGCCATGACTTTTCAAGTATGATGGAGAGTGACTTGGCAACTGTATCAGTTCTCCCTGCTCGTGATGATTCTCTTGGTGAAAAAGGCCATCTCTGTCAGCATGGCAGTATGAGATCCCAAAGGCAAAAGATGAACAGTTGAAGCCTCATTAAGTTTCTTTTGGTTTAATGACTACTAAATCTCCAGGGTTATCAGCACCTTCGTGCTTCCGTAGGAGCTGATAATTTAGCAGCATCTAGGATAGGAGGACTTCCTCTCCCATGTTTTAGAAACAGGAACATTGTGTTTCAGATATTACAAGACATTTGATGCCGAGAAAGCACCAGCCAACTGACAAGGATGGCGGTATGCTGCAGTGGACCAGCAGTTTTTCTGAAAGGTGCTCTTTCAACCTGAATACATGAACATAAGAAAACTGCTAACACAATCACAGAATCATTAAGGTTGGAAAAGACCTTTAAGATTATCAAGCCCAACCATCAACCCACCACCACCATGCCCACTAAACCATGTCCCGAAGTGGCACGTCCATACATTTTTTTGAACATGACCTTGCACTTGAAGGAAAAAATGCATCATGCATTTCCTGGGTGCAAAATTAGGCCTTCTTCAGAGACAGCAGGGAATAAAGACTGTGTTCGCCATCTCTGCCTTCTTGAGACAGCAGCATCCTTTCCAGTGGAGCCTTAACAGAAAAACTGGGCTCACAGCAGCCAGAGAATTATGTTGCCACACTCCCTGCTCAGAGGACAAGAAAGGATGTGAAGCTCTTCTCTCCCCTAAAACAGAGGACCAGCTGCCATCAATCCACCTTAAGGCCTGGTCATATTGTCATATAATATGGACATTTTTAGGGTTCTTTTGCTGTGTTTCCATTGTCCATTGTGCCTACATTGGAAATATTACTAGATCAGGCTGGTTGTCACCAGGATCTATCCAAGGAGGAGTGGGTTGGAAACACCTGTGAGAATACTGTTCTTTTTAAGCAGTAAGCAGAGTCAGGCAAATGACCTGTTTATTTTGAAAAGATTTGTTCAACAACCCTTAGTCTTAAGGCCTCATTACGGATGCCAGGCATATAAGAACAGCCAGTATGTCTTATCTTTCTAAGATGCAAGGATAGTTATTCCACTTTACTATGCAAGTAAGTAAACATAAAATAGATTTAAAAATAAAAGTTTTGCTCGGCTATCACCAGTTGAGATGATTACAAAGTCCAAATGAAAAACACGTTTCCCAGAGCAAGCATTTCCATCAGTCACAGGTACTGGTTATCCTGACTTCTGGATGATGAACCTAAGACATGTCGGGGCTGTTTCAGACTGCACTCACGTTACTCGGACTGCAAATTCAAGAACTCCATACCAATGTAAAAAACAGGCCTACTCTGTCTTACACTGGACACGAAGAATGAAAGCAGATGAAGCCCATGGTTACCTCTAATGCCAGAAGTGTACTGCTCCACTTAACAGTGAATTGACACCAGTACAGAATCTATCTTTATACTTCCCTGCAAGTTCCTCACAGATTTTTGCCAGTAGAGAATCATAGCTTTAGAAGAAGACAGAAGTCAGGAGTTAATATACCTTCTTCGTACAAGTTTTATGAATCTGATTTTATGGGGACAAAAAAAGTCTCAGTCCTTTATATATTTGTGTCTGTCACAAAGAGTAAACCTAGAGAGATCTATACAAACACACTGATCCCACTTCCAGTTGCATACAATTGTGCTATGCCTGAGAAAAATTAGCAAATTACTCCAAAGACAAGTACGAGCAAGCCACTGCGGTGGCTCTAAGTTCATCACCAAATAACAGACTAACCAGTCTTCTGTTGCTCATCTGTGTCAGAGCCTGCAAAAGACAGTAAATACTGACTAAGGGCTGTTCCCCCTAGCAACAGTAAGGCTCACAAAGTGTTATAGCTTCTATCATAGCTAAAAAACATCCATGGTGTCTCAGCTACCAATGATGGTGGTCTCAACTTTTCCACTCACATCCTGTACCACTTCTTTCTCTTATTTAGGTATTATGGGATTATTTAATAATTCCATATTCTTTCTGGTAGCTTTCTTCTCCTCTCATTCATGGAACAAAGGTAATAACATGACAACAAAGATCCCTTTCTGCCTACACATTTCATTAAGAGGGAAAGCTAATAAACACAGTAACATTATTTGGGCCATGAGAAAGGCTTGCTTTATTATCCAGTTTAGTGCAGCTTTTAATTCATCATTTAGGATAGTCAGTATAAGATAGCAGGAAAGCTAGTTGCACCAAACAGGGTCTTTCTAACTGGTTTACAATGCTATATTGAGAAGAAAGAAGGAAGAAAAAAAAGAGAGAATAAACTTCTTTTATGTTAACTGTTGAACTCATGTCATTAAAGTTGTGGATTGCACTCATCTGGAATAACAGGATTAGCAAATGCATTTAATTATCTTTCCCAGTCAGGTGTGTTTTCTGCAATGCTTTCTAATCAGCACAGTAGAGCTCTGTCTGGGTTGCAAACATTAGTCTAGGGAATACTTAAGTTCAGTTAAACAAAAAGCCAAAGCTCTTTTTGCCTAGTAGAGAAGAAACAGGACAAATGTAGATTTGTATTTTTATTATAGTTGCACTTACTTTATAAAGTTTCAAGATGTAAGCTCAACAGTTTGGCCTTACATGCATAAGAACACTTTCTACAGTTCAAGGCTAACTCCAGAGAGGGATAGGCCCTCAGCAACCTTTGTTCTACTAAGTTACAACAGGGCATGTATACATTCAGGGTGGTTTTTTTTTCAATACGGGATTAAGCTGCTAAGTGCCTTGGCTTTCAGACTGTTTTTCTTCCCTAAACCCTATTCCCTCTCCTCTCAGTGAAGTAACCTTTTTGACACCTCGCTTGGTAACGTGCAGTACAAGCATAATGTTAAGTTCTTCTACTGCACTGAGCACTACCCGCAAGCTTCAGAAAGATCTATCGTTGCCCAAAAGTTAGAGGTGAATGAGTTATCCCTGGTCCTGCAGACGTTGATGTTGCTTTACCACTGCGTCAAACACAGGAACTCCTTTTCTGGGGGAGTTATTCTCCCACTGCAAACACTGCTTTATCATACGTATCCAAGCTCTTTCTGCTGGTTTCTCCACTTCCTTCCAGTTTTGGTTTGTTTTTATCTTGTCTTGCCTCACTGGTGCTTACCTAGCCAAGGCTGGCAGCACAGACAGAGCTTCAGTGGACCACACCAGCGGTAATGGAAAACATACACTGAAGCTTCCTACAACAAATCTGCATAACATACAGTGCAATATCCTCTCTATAAGCCATATGAAACTGAGGTGA
Organism: Phaethon lepturus; assembly: GCF_000687285.1. NCBI lineage: Eukaryota > Metazoa > Chordata > Aves > Phaethontiformes > Phaethontidae > Phaethon > Phaethon lepturus. The sequence continues at coordinate 30,841 of NW_010541070.1, forward strand.
CTTCAGAGTCATCATTAAAAAGCAAAAATGCCAATGTGCATTCCACTCCTGCATCTCACTGAAGTCCTGACACTCAAGTGCAAGACGGGAAGTGATTCCAGTTTTAATTAGAAAACTGGACAGTTAATTTAGCCATTCATATTCACTTGTTTTGACAAGGGTGGTTCATTTTTAGTGCAGAGATCAAAGTGGCCCTTTTCTCATCCTGTTCTCATCTACTAAGCTTAGTTTCTGAAGTCTGTGGATACAGCAGACATTCTTCAGTAAAAAAAAGTTTCGCCCTTTGATATTTAGAATGAAGTCTCTTGGAGCTGAATGTGGTGGTCTTTTGGGGTTGTTGGGGGGCTTTTTTTGGGAGTGGGGAGTGGGTGTTGAAACATCCAGTTAGAACTACAACTTGGAAAATAATGAGGACACTAAAAATAAGAAGTTGAAAACTACAAAGACTGATTCTCCTTTTTAGGTATAAAAAATAAGCATTGTCATTCCTTTAAGGATAACACAAACCATACTTCATTGACTTAAACTGCAGTTGCTCACAAACAGTAACTCAATTCACTGTCTAAAGAAACCGAGGTTGGTATTAGAAAAACAGTTTGTTGACCATGTGCATGTACGCTCAAGAGGACAAGGCCAGAAACATCAGCCATCCAGGATAAGGGAAGTTCCCTGATCCAATAATAAGAATCATATCAATCATTAATATTTTACTGTCAATTACTGAATATCTAAGTTGCGTGGACTGCTTGTGACGATAGTTTTTAGTAAGACTTTTTAAACTAAGGTTTTCTTATATGTGTTGAAAACAGTTGTAAATATTTACCTATTGCTCTGTATTTTGTGAAGATTAAACTTCAAGTCGGATTTATATTATTGAAACAGATTTGTCTTCATTTTCCCATTTATCGACACAAATGACAGAAAGATGCTCAAACACTGTGTTGTTGATTTTTGGCACAGTGTCATTCTGTGTTCACATCTGTAAACAGAGAACCAACAGCTGAATGACCATCCTCATTCCAGGAAAATTAATTTGGCAAACCAGTGTAAGGAGTTTGATAAAAATGATTCCATACAAACTCAGTTCAATAAACTGTTGCCCTAATTAACACTAGCTTGGTTTTTTTGAACAAGCTCCAACGTTCCACATGATGCCAGGAGAGTTATATAAAGGCTGAGCCTGCCTTTTCTCTGTGTGTAGACTGAGCCTTGATGCATGTGTGTTTGTGGGTTTTTTTAAGACAGTTAGAGATTGGTGGTAGCTGTGACTAGAGCATAAGGTAGTTATTAATAAAGCATCAATGTGTTTTACACATGGATTCTGTACCGTATCTGGAAACATAGGAATCGCCTTTCTCCCGCCAAAGACTGTCTGGAATATGGCCCCACCATGTTCCTTAGCAAAAGGAAAATATTCTCATCCCCGCTTTACACACGGGTAAACTGAGGTACAGCAAGGTTCATGGTCTGCTGTTCCAGAAGGGGGTGTCAAACACCTGCAGTAAACACGGATTTTAACAGGATTTGGAAGAAGCTCGGCACTTCTAACGACAAGTCCAGAAGACACTTTGTAAGAAAGGTTTTAAAGGACCTCTCTCACACCCTCACCATGCAGTGCTCCGGCCACCCAGTGATGCTACTCGGCTACTTCCATGTCATTTACAAGCTAACACTCTGCTTCGCTGCACTTCGGACGTTCTTCCAAACAAAGGGCTTTTCTCTTTTTATCTTTCTCTCTGTCCCACCCCCCTCCCCGAGTGCTGGCGTATACCCTCCAGTGTGGTGGGTGTCTCTGGAGCCGCTAACGTGACTTGCAGGACTTCCCCACTCCTTCACAACCGAGGGGGAAACGCCGGTGACAAGCAGTCTTGGGAAGGGTGGATCAGAAGAGGAAAGCGGTGCTTCCAAATCCTAATTACAGTTAGCAGGGTTTAAGTAATAGTCACTAACCTCTTCAGCTCACAGAGGAGAAACGTGATCCTGTTTAATTCTCCTCCGCTCCCTGCAGCTCCTTCTTATACAACACTCTTGCAGCTCCGGCGTATCAATGTACCGCTGGCCCTGCTGCTATCATTGCAGCAACACCCCCTCGGCCAGGAATCCAATAAGGACGCTATAGGGGCGGGATGTAGTCAGAAGCAGCTGCCGCAGCAGGGCTGGTACAGGCACACTGGGGCTGGGAGCTCTCCCGTAGAAAACGCCAAGAAAGCTGCACATGGCTAGCGAGGGGCTGACACCTCCCTGAGGACCTGCGCAAGGCCCCGGCTAAGCCCACGCAGCGGTCACCCCCAGCCAGGGACTACCCAGAGCCCAGCCATGCAATGGCTTGCAGACACGGGTGCATCAGCGGTGCTCGTGTCCGCCCAGCTGCATCCATAGGGATCACACTGCGGGCTGAGCCCCTGCCCAGGAAATTGGGAGGTTCAGCAATGCCAAGCGGAAAAGAAATCATTCTGTGCCTGGCTTCCCCCCGGCAGGCAGCATACTGAAAGCAGCCACCAGGACAGCCCAGGCCAGGTGTTACACAAGCTCTTACTCAAGACTATTTGTCTCCCTCCCTCCCTGCTTCCTCACCCACAACATACTGTGCTTAAGCACTAGCTTTTCCTTGGAGAGCTGCTTTTTACCCAGATCTTACTCTCAGCCTCTTTACTTGCCGTTCCTTATCTACATGCAACAGGACTTTCAGCTGGTTTGTTCGGGGCTTGGAAGATAAAAGCCTGGGAGGGTGCAGCTATTTTCCCCAAGGCCAGTAGTTCCTGCAATAAACAACGTATGAAATGAGGGTGGTCTGAATTCCACAGATCATTCTATATCATGCTGATGCTGGGCATTCACAGACAATGACGGAACCTAAGACTGTGTCACATCGGGAACTATAGGTATCAAGGATCAAATTTTGTATTCATTCACCTCAGACATAAAGTAGAAATAACTCTGGAGAAATCAATAACTATTGTTTTTGCACCAAACTGTGTTCAATTCAACCTGTTTCTGGGAAATCTTGGGACATGCTATGTGTAAGCAGTAATACCACAAGTAGTCTGTCTTCTTGCTATAAAACTTAAAAATTCAATGCAGCTCTAGATTCCTTAAATTATTCATTCTGAAATTCTGGGATTGTAAAGACGATACACCTTTCTTTCCATCTTTTCCCACTCATTTCTTCTGACCAGTTAATGTCCTCACCAGCAATACTTCAGGAATTCGCTTGCCTCCTCCCAGCTACATTTTCTTTTCCGGAGTCACATTTTCTGAGTCAGCTATGGAGTTTGAACTTGTGCAAAACTTCCGTGGGCTAACATAACTTCATCTAAACATGAGGTTTATACTGACATTACTATGCTGGATGTATCAAATATATCACAGGATGTTTCAAAATTCTTTCCTTCCCCTCTCAAACACATTGTACTACCACAGGCTAAAGCACAGATCTGTGTATCAGCAGCTCTAATTACAGTTGTTACACAACTGCAATAAGGAGGAGCTCCGGAGAGTAAGTGAAGAATTACATACAAGACTAATGAGCAGGAAGTTTAAAGTCCCTCAAAGCATGAATGAAGACCTGCAACATATGTGTGGTATCACATAAAGGAGGACTGGCAGACCAGGAGATACAGCATTTAAAGATATACATCATGAGTTCAACATATGGGACTGCTAATGACTGGCACGTGACTGTACGCTTAGCATAAAGTAATGAATCAATTAGCACATGATAGGAAGCCATAACAAATAGCAGAACATATGAAAGAATGCATATGGGAGTGATTAGAGGCAGATGCAACTCAGAGCCTTTTGATTCAGTAACAGTGCTCGCATTTGTACAGCCACGTGTTTTACAGGATGCAGGACCTGTCCAATCTCATAATTAACCTTGTAAAAAAGAAACCTGCTTTCTGGATGGATCAGCTCCCAAAACCAGGTAGGGGTGGCAACACGCAGCCTAACAGGAGGGCACAACTGCCTCTTTCCACCACACTGTGGACTTAGGTTAGCTGAAACCAGTCAGGTAACTACTTGCTCTTTGATTCCTGCATGCAGCCTCGAGCTTGCTCTGCCACAGGTTTCTTTCTTTATTCAGGTACTAGATAACAAACGCAACGTTTCACTGAACTCCAGAGCTGGTCAAGATTGGGGGCAGGGAGGAGCAGTTCCTCCGGAGGTGGAATGAGACGTGGGCTCTGGAGGAGCCGTTTGTGGCTGTGAGATGAGCAGCCAGGGTCCCCAGGGTGGTGACAGTGGGCAGGGGGAAATGTCAACCTTGGACAAAGCAGCAGCAAATAGCCCCAGCGTGGACGTAGCTCTACTGGTGTATCGATATCTTACACAGTCTGTTTCTCTTTCCATATGGAAATCACAGAGGAAGTATCTACAAATACCGAGTACCTTTCAATACCAATAAAATGTCACCAAAATTGAATGGATATTGTAGAGCTTTCATCATGGCAAAATTACACAGAGAAGGCCTGCAGGGGTAGTTAGGCCAACACAGGCATAGCTGGGAACCATAGACAAGCTTTTGGCACAAAATCCTTCTTCAGGTCTGAAACATATGAAATAGATTTTTTTCAGAGGGTAATTAGATATGTGGGAGTCAGACTGCCCCTGAAGGTAAAGGTAACTGTTTCCCACAAAGAAGGGATGTTAGTGGAAAGGCAGGAGGAAAGAAAGAAAGGTTCAAAAACCTGCATCTTTACATACAAAAAAGCCTTTTAACAGGACTTCTTAGGAGCATAGGAAGAAGTTGCCACTAGGCTGGGCCACCCACTCCTTTTTTTGTCCTGTATTTCTCATCATCTATTTTTTTGGTCATATCTGCACATTGTTGTGTTCTGCTGATTGTCTTTCCATGCTGTGTTTCTCCCTGCTCTCACTTTCCACAGTCCTGTGTTACAAGTCCTAGCAAGCAGATGCATTAATTAACTCCAGCTACAAGCTAGCAACCTCTCACTTCTCAATTATTTTGTAGGAACAACTAAGCAATGCAAAATAATGCAATCATCATTCCAGTGATAGGAGTTGACTGGCAACTACCAGAAGCCCTCCACAGGAAGAAACAGTTTTATTTGGGAGAATTCAATAGCAGATAATATTCCACTAAATCACAACAGTAAACCAAGAAGTGTAAATAAGCAGCTGGAAACTACTTGGATAACAGAACAAACTGGCTTGGCAACAGCCCTGAGAAGAATGCTTGATTCAAACTCCTCAGCCAGGAAACACATACAATAAATATCAAAGCAGGCACGATGCACTAAGAAACAGCAGCCGAACACACTCTGAAATTATTGGTACACTCATCATTTAATTTCAAGTGAATCAAAACTGCAAGCCAAGGCTCAGGATCCTGTAATCTAGCAGCACTCATGCACGCTTTACAAATGCTACAGCTTAAGCGCTGAGCTCAGTGACAGCTCTGGACAGCCTGCTTAAATAAGCTCTGACAGGAGCATCAGCTTACGTGGAACAATGATGAGGGATAGATCTGGAATGAAAAGGATAAGCTAAAGACAGCAGTAATTAAGTTAAATGTGCATATCGGTGTAATTGGAACTAAATCATCAGACTAGATCAAGAGAGTTTTCTTTGGGGATTGCTGGAAAGATGCTTACAGAAATTCTCTCGGGTTTTTCAATTTTATTTTAATGCATAAGGGTATTTTTATGGTGTCTGCTGGTTTTGGACTTGGCCTGGAAAAATAATAAAACACCAAAAAAGAGATGTCAGAACAACTTGCTGCCGCAAGTTCAGGTGTGTTTTGGATTATCAACACGGAGCTGACAGGATTTGGGTTACGGGGGAGGCCTGCACTTTTGGCATGGCAGCGGGCTGGGAACCGCAGCCGTCTCTTCACAGGTTTCCCCAAATTCACCCCCATAGCCGAGGCCACGGTTGCGGGACAGCCCTGACCTCCAGCGAAAAGGGCGAGACGGAGACCGAGGAAGCCCCCAGCCCTGCTCCCGAGGAGAGGGACCCCCAGAAAACATCCCCCGGTTCCAACACGGACGGGCCCGGCGTCGCCGCGACACCCTCCCCGCAGCCGCCCG
>NW_010541071.1:0-321 GCF_000687285.1 Phaethon lepturus
CTCAGGACAGGAGAAGCAGTGTGTTCAATTGTTGGGCACCAGCATCGGCTTTTTTTGGGTCATCGCTACACTCGTCTGGTTCCTTGCGAAACTCGCTCTTTGTCGGTTCATGTTGTTCCTGCTACATTACTTCCTACAACATACAACTCACATCACAGATTATTTTTCCCCCAAGGTTAAACCCCCTTGAGGCACACACCGAGTCTCCCCATCTTTCCGCATGACCCACCAAGTACACCCAGGTCCTTGAGCAAAGACAATCTCACAAATGGGTTTGCCTTTTCCCATGGGAGGAGCAATCCACACCACCTTCCCCAGACA
>NW_010541071.1:351-840 GCF_000687285.1 Phaethon lepturus
GGGGGTTTTGTTTGGGCAGGACCAGGATGGTTAGCAGAGCCTCTGGTGTTAACCAGCCAAGTGACTTCTGCTAAATTTGTATCCCAGTGCTTCCATGCCCCGTTGCCCAATGCTCTCAACGTAGTCTTTAACAGTCCATTATATCTCTCAGTCTTTCCAGAGGCTTGTGTGTGATAGGGGATGTGATACACCCACTTGGTGCCATGTTTCTTGGCCCAGGAGTTTATGAGGCTATTTTGGAAATGAGTTCCATTGTCTGATTCAATTCTTTCTGGAGTACCATGTCACCATAAAATTTGCCTTTCAAGGCCTAAGATGATAGTGTTTTAGGCAGTGGCATGGTGTACCAGGTATGTTCCTAGCCACCCAGTAGTTGCTTCCACCATGGTGAGTATGTAGCACTTGCCTTGGCACGTTCGTGGCAGTGGTCCAATATAGTCAATTTGCCAGGCCTCGCCATATCGAAAACCCAGCAACCGCCCTCCGTTC
>NW_010541072.1:0-4681 GCF_000687285.1 Phaethon lepturus
AGCGTCCGCTGGCGCGTGCAGCTGCGGAGCGCGGCTCGTTTTATCTCGGGACAAAGACCGAACATAGTGTGAACCCGGGCGGGCGCGGAGCGCGGGCAACGCGGGCTGCGGGGGGTCTAGCGCTAAAGATGGACTTTCCCTCTGCGTCTCGGCTCACCCCGTCCGGCTGGGGTGTTGGTGAGACACCCTCCCAGCGGCACCCAAGTGTCTGATAGAGCGGAGGAAAAGGCAGCCCGGCTTCTGTGTCCTTAAAAACACCTTTCTGTGGTGCAAACAAGCGTTAATGTGAAAGAGGAGATTGCCTCAAATGACATGCTCTCAAACTGGAGAAGTAAACACTGCCCTTTGCTGCAGAAAGCTTTTGTTCTAAGGTGCGCTTTATCTTGATGATATCCCAGTCCAAAAAGCCTCCATCCTGGCTCTTGACAGCAATAAAGAAACCTCAGTTGTACTTAGAGATTTTTATTTTTTTTCCCCTGAAGATCCAGAACCGGGTAAGGGTGTCCTTGCCGGGAATGCTTACCTTTATTTTCCTTCTCCCCCCTCCCCCCCTTCTCTTTTTTTTCCCTAAGCTGAGTGCTTTTATCTTAAAACTCTTGATTACCCAGGAAAGATAGTACTGCCTGCAGTGCAATTACTTATTTTGTTTGGAGGCAGAGGATCTGATTTTCCTGAGCTGAGAAATGGGATCAGTTTGTAAATCCTGAGGTAAATCTATCCCGCTCCCAGGGAACGGGAGCAGCAGTAGAGACACTGTACGTGCAGCAGGACAGAGCGGTACATACATTTCATCGGTTTGAAATAACGGCATTTGGCGTTTCCTATTGCGTAATGGAAATGGAATAAGCTAAAATGTAAATAGATGATCAACTTTCATTTCATTGTTAATATCCTGGACAAACTGTTCTGTCCTGAATTTTATTTGTTTTCCTATTCTGAGTATCAGGGGTGAAAAGAAATGAGTTCACAGATCGTCAAGTAGCTGGCTCAGGTTTTGATCTGTAAGGTGAAGAACGGTGTCGGCAGCAGTTTTCCTCACAGCAGCCAGGTACCCTTAAAGTTCATGGGATTAAGGCAAAATAAAAATAAATGTACCAGACGCTGAAAGGCATAGAGAAAGCTCCCGTTCAGCTTTTGCGGTTACTGGGCTCGGGCCGTTCCCGGTCGAGCCCACCGCTGCGGTGGTAGGAGCCAGCTCCGCACCCCTGGGCCTGGGGAGCTGCCGGACCCTCGGCGCCGGGACTGGACCTCGGGCAGGTCTGTAATTTAAAGTCATGTTGAGCTCTGGCTGCTGCGGAGGGAAGGACGTGCTGTATGGCTGGGCTCCCATGGACCAGCACCGCGATGCCCGCGGTCCACAAGCTGCTGCTCTCCATGGCCCCCCAGCAGCGTGGCCGTTGGGGCACCCCCTCGTCTTAATATTGCTACCGCTGGTTAACGAGGTGCGTTTCAGTGGCGTCGCTGAACATCCCCTTCCTGTACTAACCCATAGAGCTACAGTGGGGTGCTGCATGCTTACATATGTATAAAATAGATCATCAAATCATTTAGGTTGGAAAAGACCCTTAAGATCATCCAGTCCAACCATTAACCTCACGCTGCCCAGCACACCACTAAACCGTGTCCCCAGGCGCCACGTCTGCACGTCTCTTAAATCCCTCCAGGGATGGTGACTCCGCCACCTCCCTGGGCAGCCTGTTCCAGTGCTTGGCAGCCCTTTGGGTGAAGGTGTACACTAGGAAAAGAAAAAAGGATTGCAGACACTCTTATAAAGAACGACCGTAGTAACTGGTAAAGATGCTGTTAGTGCTGGATACAAAGTCGATGCTAATAAATAAAACAGGATAAAACTACTTTGTTTTTAGTTGATAGAGAACAGATAATAATTAAGATTAGTAGGATACCAATAGTAAATATCATCTATAGTTGGACTAGATGATCCTTGTAGTTCCCTTGTGACTGAACTATTCAGAAATCAGTATGAGACTATAATCAATGATTTAGAATTTTTGTTAAGGATCTAGAAGGTACAAAACCAAATGTGACTGAAGTTAACCTCAAAATCAGAAGTAGCAAATACTGGTGGGACAGAAGCCAACTTTAGGAACGTGGAGAAATCAAAAATATGTACTTCAGCTACCAAAATTATATTCAGCCCAAAGGAATATATAGACTTGTACCAAGACAGGTGGAAAAGTAGCACAGACCTGAAGTAAAGATTTAAAGAGACCGAGTCAGAAAAAGATCTGTTGTGGATCTCAATCAGAAAGTCACATTGCAATAAAAATGTCAAATGTTTTTCGTATGTGAATACGCAGTGGGTTTACATTTACTATCTGGAGGTTTGATAGGATGAGCTACTCGGCTCATGCACCCACGTCTAGAGCGCTGTCTTTCTGCGTGATGCATTTCTGGGAGGATGTGCAGAAATTCCCGGTAGGAGAGGGTATTAGAGCCTTCCCTGTGTGAGGGCTCTGGCAAGTGCTGAGCTTTCCTCAGGGAGGGAAAAGGGCATCCCTTCTGAGCAACCGATGAGAAAAGGCAACTTTTCTGTCTGGTTATTAGCAGTAATTTTATAAAACTGTCAATGCTTTTCATCCAGTAGTAATAGCAAAAACAATCAAAAAAACCTCGTAAGCTTATTTATTGGGTCATTTTTTATCAGCTGCAATGTCTACACCATTGTGTAGCCGGGTCTGTGTGTACACCTGCACGACTGCGGGGAGGGGGGGGGGGGGGCGGGGGAGGGGGCTCACCCTGGGCCGCGGCGGGGGGGGGGGGGGGGGCGCGTGTGAAGGTGCCTCATAGTGACATCATCAGTCGAATAGATGATGGAAAAATCCCTGTGTTTGGTAGCAGCGTGGAAGGCTTTTGTCATCTTTGTTAGCACCCTGGATCGGGACCCAAGAGGAACCGGTGCGGGTGGGGAGAGGCTGAGCTGTTCCCAGTCGCTGCCCAGATTCAGGTCCCGGTCGCGGATGCTCAGGCCAGACGCGCTGGCTCCCGCGCCGCTGTGCCGGCACGCAGCGTTGGGGCAGTTCTCGTGGTCCCTGCGGACTGCCGCTGTGCCTCCGCCGCGCTGACAGTGATGCATACTTTGCCTCAACTCTCTGAAATATGCGTGGCGGCCAAGAAATGGTTAATAAACTTAATGGACTTGCTTAATCCAGAAGAAAATACATGTACCACATGCAGCGCGTGAATAACTTCTGTTACTTTTTGATCACCTGAAAAGATAAATGAAAATAAATACTGTGTGCTCATCCGCAGAGGCTTAAAAAGACCTTCCATGTGTTCTGTGTAATAAATGAAAGGGAGAGAATTGCGAAAACTTGGAGAGGCCGCGAGGTCAGTCGTACTGTAGCTGCTCTGCCTCCTTTCCCGCGGGTCCGGCTGCGCTCCCGGCCCTGCGGCGCAGGGTCTGCCCACCGAGCTGCCGGCGTCGGGGCAGGGAGCCTGCCACCGGCTCCCCCAACTCTCCAAACTTTTTCCTGGCGTCACTTTTGCCTCACTTTTTAGGAAGACTTAGGGTAAGACCAGTGGGAACGTCTATGGCTAATGGAGCTGGGCTATTTTCTGTTTGTTTGCCTCTTCTATTTTCATTTTGGCAGAAAACCTGAATTTTGGTACCGAACATCGGCACCTCTGCTCCCGCGGTGCAGGTGGAGCCGCTGCCTGGCGAGAGGGGCTGCGCTTGCTTCATAAGGCAGAGTTAAAGAAACAATAAAACAAATATACTTCACAGAGCACCCTCTATTTTACCTTACTCATTTGCAAATGAGCATGAATGGGTTCATGTGAAACATGGATAATAACCAAGATGCGGTAGGAAATTAATTAGTGTTTATTTATAATTACACACCTAACTTGAACCTATTAGTTACACTGTTTTTTAATTGCTTTCATTTTACGAATTTCATCAGACTTCAAAAAATATGATAACACTTAATTTAAGCTTTCTGTGAAGTTCATACCTAGAAACACGTTAAATCCAAATGGAGCAATTTTTTGCAACTGGGAAATTATGTTTCGAAGAATAGAGCGCTCTGTGCTTTAGATACTTATAGACTGAAGCCCTGGGATAGAACTTAAGGTATATGTAAAATCCTGAAAAAAGGAAAATAAATATAGGAATTAATTTCTAGATTGCCATGTCTCTTTCTTTATTTTCTGTTTTTTGGCTTTGTTCAGATGGTGAAATTATACAAGGGATTGTATAGACACAGTTTCTAAGAATTTTTATATTTCAAAATTTGATTTTGTTCCAAACTGTAACAGAGGAAAAAAAACCACAGAGGAAAATTCTTTAAAAAAGTATGCATCTATCACATTTCTTTTGGATTTTAACTTCTTGAAATTTAATATTAAATATACAGCAGAAGCTCTAGAAAAAAAAATTAAAACAGATAGCAAATGAGGAATAATACGGTAGTTCAGTGTTGTTAAAGATCCCCCCCCCCAACTTTGTTTTGAAAATGAGTCTTGGGTAAAATCTTCAAGATTTGCAAAGCATTTAAACTTCCGTTAATCCGCAGCCTTCTCTGGGAACGTTGTTCCTGTGTTCCTAGAACGTGCGTTATTTCTAACTCGGGTAAACGGCCTTTAAAACCGCTTAGGCAGGGAGGGAAACCCTTTCCGAGCGTTGGGCGTTAGACGAGGCCGCTCTGGGGACAGAGCAGCG
>NW_010541073.1:0-5735 GCF_000687285.1 Phaethon lepturus
AAGTCCCTTCCAACCCAAATTATTCTATGATGAAGCATGGACTCCCTGTAGTTAAGTTAGAGGGGAAAACAAGTCCACTTTCAAGAACTCTAAAGTGCAGTCAAAAAATGAAGATTCTGGAAAATGAGCAGCTTGAATCAGTGTTTCTTTTTAAATGTAGCCTTGTATTTAGCAAAACACTGGAGTATGCGCACTGCTTTTGGCAACTCAGAAAATCCAACTGAACTGGCAAACCTACTTGCATTTTTAAGTTAGGACCACTCTTGATTTCTTTACTGAAACAGGAATTGGCGTGACTTAGAAGAAACTGAACAGTTTTCAGTATACTTCAAGAAGAGATTCATCACTAGACTTAAAAGTGTATTTTTCTGTCATCCTCCAGGAGGCAGGAAATATAAGCCTAGACTTCAGATCATCCACAGAAATAAAGAGATACATATTAATTACATCAAGGTGGTGGTATAAATACAAAAAATCGTGTACATATTCAGATGGTTGCCTTTAGAACACTCACTCCATGTGGTTAATTGGACCCACATGTATATTCTTAGAAATTCAGTGAATGCAGTAGGACTATGACAGGTTACATTAGCTGAGGACCTGAGCTTCCATTCTTATAACCAAAAAACTTCCCTAAGAGAACACTTTTAGAATAGAATTCTCATTTGTAAGAGTTTATTCATGTGACACTAGCTGAATCTTTGAAAATATATGTCTAATTGTAGCTTTACCAATGATTGTAACTTCAGCCATTCATTACAAAGAGATTACTTATTGTTTTAGTTGATAAGGCAAACATGCATTAACTTACCCACCACTTCATCATCTGGCTGAAAAAAGGTCACCTTTCTTCCAACTCATGAAGGATATATGAAAAGGAGGGAAGCAGGTAAGAAGATAAATGTTTATAGCTGAAATTGAACATGCATTTGAAAGCACTGTTGTTCACTAGCTCACAAAACTAAAGATATAGTAGAATTTTTTTTTTTCTACTAAATGTGCACATACCAAAACCAAATGTTTAATTCACTATGATTTGGCACCACATCCACAGTTACATGCAAGTACACACATGTATATGCGTTTGAAAGACTTAGGCTTTAAACTATGCATCAAAGGTGGATATGCCAGTGAAACACTGCCGAAATTCCTAAATGTTATTTTGTCTTCACTATTCCAACAAACGATTTTCACAAATACAGTAGAGGTTGTTATAGCATGTGCAGGTAATATCTTAAGATCTCAGTATATTTTATTTAGAAAGCTGCCTTGCATTTTTTTTTTTAAACTCCAAACAGATATGCAGGAATTACAGGTCAGCTCCTTTTTTAACTTTTATTTCAGTGTCATTACTGACTTAGGGGAAGCCTCATTAAGAAAGCAAATAGTTCCTATATTAAAGGTGTACCACACAAACAGTATTTACTTGTTCTGGATTACCAGACCTTAATGCTTGCTCCATACCCTCACAAGACAATTATGCTAACTTACCTTCCAGTACAACTCCAGAAATTTCTCGACCAACAGGTAGAAGCTCCTTCTCCAGTTTCATTTCTGACAGAAGCTAAATGAAAATAATGGTTATAACATTCTTATTAAGGCTCAAAATTTGCCTGTTTATTATCATCTTACAGTGTTTGATATTCACAGCAGGGAAGTTGGGCCATTACCAAAATGTTATCTGGGGGGAAAAAAAAGTACACACATTCCTAATTTAATATTAAAAACTTTGCACTCATTTTCTGTATTTAAATTTAGAAGGATATAAAAAAATAAAACTAGAGAGTTATTAACAGGTAAGCCAAACTGTGACTTAGAAGTCAGTATGCAGAGGGTGATAAAAGGGATTTTACTGTAAGAGAACTCACAAATGAAAACTGATCTTTCTCCATAAATTAGGAACCAAATTACAGGTGCTTTTTATTTAGCGAGATATGCAAGAATACCACATCAATCCTGTGCCCTCCTTCTCAGCAGTAAAGCCATATATCCTCAGATATAATAAGTGGCATTGTGCCAATTACCAGCTAGGGCCCTGGCTTAGATCTTCAACAGAAACTGTAAACACCTCTAGCTTTTATTAAAAGAAAATAAGCAAATACCTTTGTATCTATCCAGCTCAGTGCACAAGCTCTAACTTGTACTTTCACATCATTGTCTCTTGTAGGAGGAAGGTTTTCCTAGGACAAATTTACAGACGTTACATTATACAATGCAACATGAATGTGCTAGTAGGATCTTCTCAAGCTCTTGAAAGCACTTTCACAGAATCACAGAATCATTAAGGTTGGAAAGGACCTTTGAGATCATCAAGTCCAGCCATTAACCCAACACCACCATGCCCACTAAACCATGTCCCAAAGCGCCACATCCACACATTTTTTGAATACTTCCAGTGATGGTGACTCCACCACCCCGCTAGGCAGCCTGTTCCAATGCTTGACCACCCTCTCAGTGAAGAAATTCTTCCTAATATCCAATCCAAACCTCCTCTGGCACAACTTGAGGCCATTGCCTCTTGTCCTATCACTTGTTACTTGGGAGAAGAGACCAACGCCCACCTCACTACAGCCTCCTTTCAGGTAGTTGTAGAGAGCAATACGGTCTCCCCTCAGCCTCCTCTTCTCCAGACTGAACAACCCCAGTTCCCTCAACTGCTCCTCATAAGACTTGTTCTCCAGACCCCTCACCAGCTTCATTGCCCTTCTTTGGACATGCTCGAGCACCTCAGTGTCCTTGTAGTGACAGGCCCAAAACTGAACACAGTATTCAAGGTGCAGCCTCACCAGTGCTGAGTACAGGGGCATGATCAATTCCCTACTCCTGCTGGCCACACTACTGATACAGGCCAGGACACTGTTGGCCTTCTTGGCCACCTGGGCACACTGCTGGCTCATATTCAGCTGGCTGTCACTTTTCCACGGAGTCTTTGTTTTAAATTGTTTCGTAGTCAGAACAAGATTTTTTTTTTTTTTTCCAATGAAAAGGGAACTGATACCACAATGGATTTACAACACCATTTTGAGTACATGTGTATTACTATTACAAACTGACCACTAGACCTTACTAAACCTCAGACACCAACATTATTATTCTGTTGGGTTTTTTTTCCACGAGTTAAATATCATACCCTTATCTGCAACAATTTTAGTATGTAATTACCCCCTTGGTATCTGTATAACAAATAGAAGGAAGCAGATCTTTAATATTAGAACTACATTGCAAGAGTGATGGAGAATTTTGAAGAGAATTTTGACATGAATGTCTGACATACTGTACTGACAAACTTACTCAGGTAAATATTCAATGTGTCCAGATGATGTCAAAGAAACAGAGCTGATAAGAATTGGTGGCCAAGTCCCACAAATGATGGCTACCTCACATACAAAAGTGTACTACTAATGAATCCTCTCCTTACTATTTCAACTTTTGGCTTTGGGATTGATATTTGAAATTATTTTAAGTAGTTGAGTATTGTGACTTTAAAGTATCTTAATTAGCCAAGTTCTGGACTGCTGACTCCACACAGCTGTTGAGGAGCTACCTCAGGTACTGGAGGTAAAATCATGTACTTCCATGTTATACTCTAGTCTGCAGTGTAGATGCCTGTTGGAATTGAAAGTAAAACATTTACCAGAAAGTCATGAGAGTGCTTTGTTTCTATTTCTGAAGTTAAAGATATATTCTTAAGTGTTTAAGCTTTTTTTGATTTTTTTTTTTAAACTCTTCCCAAGAAACAGCTGTTGCTTTTCTCCTAGGCTTAGCAACATGAACAGTCCAAGGAATACTGAGCTGAACTTTTTCTCACCCCAGCTGAGTTAAACACATGCTGTTCCTTTAAAATTGCAAGGCATTTTGCCAGTCAGGCTGACCTCCTGCTCCTCAAACAAACCAAAGTGGGTTCTCACTCTTTGTTCCACAAAACAGTAAAGCCATTAAACTGCTGAACTATACAAATACTGCATCTCTGATTAAAAAAAAAAAAAAGGTTAGAATCTAAGGGACTTACATGATTTATGGAAATTTAAGATTATATTGTCTTTTGGAACTATCCTTTTGGTATGCATAGTTCAATGAACCTAAGTACTGCTACAATGCACATAATAAAGTTGTTTTTCTTTATAAAAGAACAAAAAGAAACATTGAAATGTTTCTGCTGTTAACGGGTTCCTGCCTTCTTAATTTAAATATGTCACTATTAGGAATTGACCAAGCACCATATAAGGAAGGTTTGCTGTGGAAATTCTTCATCCTAGCTACTGACTTTTTGTTACCCACCTTCTGTTCTATTAAGGTCTCTTTAGCCAACTAGCTTTCCTTTTCCTCACTTTTTTCAGTATTTATTTCTATTTAAGATGAGGATTCCATAGTGCTGGTCATTACACAGACACCTGCAGAATCAGCTCCTGTCTGAAGAGATTTAAATAGGCAAGTAGGCAGACAAAGTCTATGCATAAGAGTGCAGTTTCAAGATCTGCTTTAGCTTACCTAAGACTGATCTGTTGCCAGCACCTACATATTCCCATCCCCTCCTTCGTGTTGGAGCTAGCAATCATGTAGCCATCACAACGATGTGAACTAACTTGTAACAAATTGCTGGTTTTCAGCTGGATAAGTAAACTGATCCATCTCACCTTATAGCTGCATGTCTCCTAAAACCATTACAAGGAAGAGAACAAAGTGCCGCTGAAAGGTGAACGAACCTTTCTGGCAAAAGAACAATTTCACAATCAGTTTAAGTAGATCTAAGACTGCTGCATGAATATGCATCTTAGTTGTATCAAAATCACCCATCTCATCACATCCTTCTCTTCAGGCAGTTCGTTAGACGTGGTTCACTACTGGGGCTTTGCAGCTGCTTGAGCAAGATTCTCACCAGTACTATATTGCTTCATTTTGATATATGGCTCATAGGTATATTTAGGTATCTATATTACACAGGTAACATACACAGGTATATTTAGGTATCTATATTAGACAGGTATACAAAGGTATCTATAGTAATCTATTTTGTACCTGTAAGAGGTTTGAGAATACAGGTTCACATCCTCAAAACCATGTAAACATTTTTCTACTGTTCAGACACCCATACTGCATTGATATACCTTCACTGACATCCTATTTTAGCCTTATATCACAAGCTCATGTGTATGCATTTATCCAACTAATGTTTGCACCAAACTGACAAAGACTCTTTAGCACAATAGTTTCAGATAAATTTGTTAGAAAAATAGTTGTCATCTTGTTCCTTTAAGTTGCAAGAAAACAGGTAGCTAGACAAAGGAGACATCAATGCCTCTGAGAAAAAGGCTGCACTGTGATCTCAATTCTCACTAAGGGCAAAGAACTTACAAAAGGAAAGAAAATAACAGTAGGAACGCTCCGAACATGATAAATTTCTCAAGTTATATTTCTGCTTTTTCAGTGACCAGAAAATCCAACCAGGAGATGTGAATCCATATGAAGCCAGGGTTCATTTGTTACGCCTGCAAAACTTGTTTTTAAAATATGGACACCAAAACTGCAGAGAGAAATCTAGCACCGTTCTTGCCAAGTGCTGCATGATGACGGTAAAAATACATCTCCCCTACTTTAATTTACCTGCCTGTATGTGCAAGGATTACAGCAGTTCTTTTTTAAGCCTACAGAAGAGTTAGCTGTTTCAATTCTGTGGCATTCAGCCACACTCTCTTCTTCCACTGAATGATTAATAGTGCTATTATGACTGGAACTCA
>NW_010541073.1:5766-6590 GCF_000687285.1 Phaethon lepturus
CATTTCCTCTCCAGGTGAATTCTGCTGAAAATACAAGGCCTTCATAGTTGAAAAAAGCTGAAAAAAGACACATAGCTGAAAAAAGACACAGCAACCAAACTGTAATACATGCAGTATCTATAGAGCAAACAAGTAATTAAAGCTTTACATAACTTTTTAAGCAGAAAAGCAATTGTTTGCAAGCAACACAGGGCCTATGGGTCCTTCCAATACATAAGTTCTAAAACAGATCCACAGATAAGCAAGATATGGTGTTACCTGCAACAGGTTACATTAGTATTGTTGACCATAATATAGCAAATATTAGGGACTAAGGATGCACAGCAAAAGGCAATAAATGATACATGGGATTTACCGATTGGTGGTCCAATGCAGTAGATGGGTGGTTTGCCACCCAGGCTGGAAGGCACACGATTTGACTAGCTTAGACAAAGGCAGTGGAAAGGGCAATATAACCCTTGTGCAGGAATACAACAAGCCTTACATATAACTTAACTAAAAATCATAACTTGGGTTTTTGGTCTCCTCTCACCAACTTGGCACATATTGTCCTCGACAAACAAGAACCTGTTGGAGAGATTAAAAAAAAAGGTCTCTTCAAGTCACAGGAAAAAGAAAAGCACAAAGCAGAGAGGCAGAAAACCACACAGCCATTACATTGCTTCTGGCAGCCAGCACTAACTCCTCAGGGGACACCCGAGGTTGAAGGGACCGCCCTGAGACACCTCTCCTTTCAGAAAGGCAGAGCAGCGCGGCAGCCGGGGCCCGGCACAACCCCGCAGGGAGCCCCGAGCTCGGCGGCGGCGGGCCGCTTCGCCACGCTC
>NW_010541074.1:0-19808 GCF_000687285.1 Phaethon lepturus
GCAGCCCCCCAGCTGCCAAAACCTTGCCACATGAACCCCATACACTTGTGTATAATTGTCAATCCAGGATGCTCATACAGATCCTGCATACGCTTGAATTTCTGCAAACATATTAACTACCAAGGAATTTGTAGAATCAGTGTAGAATCTCTTCATAAAAGACAAATGTGTTAAAATGCTCCGGTTAAAGAAGGTAAAGAAACAGTCATGTTTCTAACACTTTAAAATTTTTTCTATCTCAATTTAGTTTTTGTTGATGAAAAAGGCAATATAAAAACAGTAAGTGGAGTGCGTTAGAATTACTTCTGTAAATGTAATCCAGTGTTCTGTAAAGTATGTAATAGTAAGTCTATTTTATGATTTGTTATTGCATAATTATTATTAAGATGCAACGTTCAGCAGAACGTGTTCTACAGTAGTGAACAGTCCAGATAAATGGGAAACCAAATTTGTTTCAATGTGAAATATGAATTTTGAGTTTTTATGTTCCTGCTTTTCAGGATTTTTTGGGACAAATGTTTTGTACACTGGGAGAAATCGTTGGATCACAGGGGAGCAGACTGGAAAAATCAATTGTGTGAGTATGTTGTTCTTGAATGTTGGATGAATACATACTGCTTCCCATGGTGAGAGTTGTGGCATTTTTTTGCTGTGAGGTATCTTGATACACAGAATTGACAGACATGGCTTCTAAGAGAGAAGAAATTGTTAGGTACAATAGAAGTCTTTCTTTATAGACTATGATAATTTAAGTTTCAGTTTGGACAATTACCAAAGGAATTGACTCATCCAAGATTTCTGTCAACTTCATTATATCTTGCATTAGAAATAGTCTGAGTACACTAATCTTAAAAATATTTTTCTTTCTACTTTACAAATTAACACGTCATAAATCTTTATTGCTTCTTGTTCAAGCATCAAGGAAGAAAACCCTCACTGTTTCAAATCCAAATATTCCTACTTGTATTTCTGTTATTCCCTATAATACAACTCTCAAGCAATGAGGCAATCTGGCGTATCAAATATTTTCTATTTATCCTACTAAATTTATAAAAAAAATTCTTATGATCAATGGATTTTTCTCTCACCGGGAAGATTTTGATGTTTGCAAACCATTGTTCATAGAGATGTACAGTTATTTAAAATACAAATTATTTGAACAGTCTTCATTTTCTATTCCTAAATAATGGTTGAGTAATTGAAAATATTTTACAATTTTTGTCTAAATATATGCTACAAATTCTTATATGACATTAAAAGCAAACATTTAAAGGTAGAGCTAGAGCTAGGCATTTCATATGATGGTAATATCTTTTGATTTTGAATTTTTGTGGGGTTTTTTTTGTTTTTTTCTTTAGTAGTAATTGCACTGCAGTGAAGGATCATGAATTTGGTTATTCTGTCTGATGGAGCATTCTTCTTGTCCCATTTTACTGGGTTCATTATGAGTAATATACCAGGAATTACTTCATTTACTTTTTTTCATCACTGATTTCCGTGTAAGGGCAGATTAAGTTTTTCAGGCTTAACAAGCCTTATATTATTTTGGGCCAAACTTTGATGAAAACATCACACGGGGCACATATTCTGACTTTGTATTGAAATGACAAGAACCAGGATCTGAATGAACTACAACAATTTGCAAAATTCAGAATGTACTTAGATATTATTTTATTATAACTGCAAATATAAAAAAAGTCCCTACAAAAGTTATATGAATGATGTATTATTAATCTGGTGTAAAATTCTTAAGAAATATGTTCCTAGCCATAAATTTTCTTCTCTGTATATATTTGATGTAATCAACCATTTCTGTTACTCAGGTGACCCTTTTATATCCATCTGTGGTGGTTTATATGGCTTATACACTGCTTATCTTTTTATGTATCCTGTACCTATCAACTTCAAACTTAAACATTAGTTTAAGTAGTAGCTTGGAAGTCCTGTGAAGACTCTCAGAAGTCAGTATTTTAATATCAGTGTTCAAAATACACCGATGGTAAACTTTTCCCCTAGATTTTATTAGAGACTATTAGACTTTTTTCTTGTACATGTAAAGAGCTTAATGTCATTGATTAAAGAAATTTCTAAAAAAGGCATTTCTTTAGTTTGTATCAAGGAGCATGGTGATGTTCTGTGAAGGTGGCCCTAAACTTTTCATTGTGGTGAAAACAGTGGTCAGCTTCAAGGACACCCTCATATGATAGCTGTAATTTTCTCTTTGAAGAACTTTGAAGTGTTGAGCTGTCAAGCTAAAAACTCTCCTCAATACCGAATGCAGTTAAATTCTTAACATTTTTACAATTCCAACACAAGCATAACCTTGGAAAAGCATCTAAAGTTTCCAATAAGAATGCCAAAAATAATTTCAGCTTGTCTCTAGAACTTCTTCTGGATGAAATAACAGTTCAGAACAGACCATTTAAATTCATAAACCAAAAGAAAATTTTCATAGTTTTCCTTTAATTTCATCTAAGGGTCCTTATGAAATCATAAAAACTTTAAAGTAAAAGAAATGTTTCCATTACAAAAACTATGGTAAACTTCCTTTGATTATATTTTAAGTTTAGAAAATATTTTAATGGGATTTAATCTACTTGAATTCCTGAGATTTATGCAAACTTGAAATCCTTTTGAATCATAAATGTCAGGGGTTGGCTGGCACTGCTTTGTGGGGAGGCATTCTTGTATTGATGCCCTCCCAGTCCAGTAGCCTTGACTAAATTCTGTCTGTGTCTTCCTTCCAATAATTTGTTTTTTATACAAAGGAAAATTTCAACTGGACTCATTTATCATACAGTTCATACTGAAAAATTGAGTAACATGAAAAAACTTGAAAAGTCCTTGTAAAACACTTTTTCACTTAGTGTTTTATCAAAAAAATCCTTTGATTTAGTTTCCCTCATTTACAGCCAACTGCCGATGATTCAAACTGATCTGTAACAAATGTAAGCTGGTAGTTCTCTTACTGAACTCAATGAGTGCTGTGATCATTACTGCTGCAACATCCTTTAACAATATGATTCATATTATCTTTAATATTCAGAATTGAGGTCAGTAATAAATGCATTTTAGATGAATTTTGAGGGCTTCCAAATATAGTTGAGTCACCTGATCACTGTTTTTACAGACTCAGTCTTTATGACAAGTCCCTAGTAATCGTCCCTACTCCCCCCTTCGCCGCAACCTCTCCTGCCCTCCTCACCGTCCCTCCTCAAGGACTACACCAATACTTGTTACACTATTTATTTTTAAATCCGGTAACCCAGTTGGAGAAACAGCCCCTCTCAGCTCCTACCAAGGGCTGTCCCAGGAGAGTCAGCACCATGGGATGGGGATACATACTCTCTACTTGTTCTGGATGTGTTTTTAGCTCTTGATGGTCAGGTTGGTTGCATAGTTTGACTGTCTACTTGAGCACACAAACAGTACCCTGTCAATGTGGACAAAAGGTTGGCCCTATTTTGTTTACTTCTACTAAAATAGAAGCTCACTAACTTTTCACTATCTAGGCCTAACTTATGCTAACTGCCACAGTGAATTGCACGGTTGCAACTCCCCTGACTGTTTTGACTAGTTGTCAGTTGACTCTGCTGGAAGCCTGTGGTGACTTGGTCAGAGAAAGGTGCTGTCTTTGAGGACGCCCATATTTAGTAAGACAAATCTGGATGACTTCTTGACTGTCTTTGTAGTTCTGTCTTCAAAGTGGTAAATTTTTCAGCACACTACACTTTTTTTATGAGAAAATTCCTGAAATTTATTTTAAACATGTAGATTAAAAATCAGCCATTCAGCAGTTTGTCATCACTCAGTACAGGTTAAGTGAAGTCTGAAGTGGGTAACAAGGTTGTCATCGTTTAACCTGGCAGGTATCTAAAGCAACCGCACAGCCATTTGCTCACCCTTTCCCCACCCAATGGGATGGGGAAGAGAATCAGGAAAAAAGGTAGAACTCATGGATTGAGATGAAGATAGTTTAATAGGACAGGAAAAAAAATAACCATGATGATAAAAGTATATACAAAACAAGTGATGCACAGCACAGTTGCTCAGCACCCACTGACCTCGATGCCCAGTTAGTTCCTGAGCCACGGCCCCTCCCTGGCCAGCTCCTCCGGTTTATATACCAGGCATGACGTTGAATGGTATGGAATATCCCTTTGGCCAGCCTGGGTCAGCTGTCCTGGCTGTGTCCCCTCCCCGCCTTCTGGGCACCCCCCGCCTGCTCGCTGGCAGCCCAGCATGAGAAGCTGGACAGTCCTTGACTGTTTAGCAACAACCCAAAACATCAGCACGTTATCAACATTATATTTATCCCAAATCCAATACACAGCATTATACCAGCTATCAGGAAGAAAATTAATTCTATCCCAGCTGAAACCAGGACACAGATGAAGTTTAAAGTTGAAATTAGCTATGAGAAAAGAAAAGATATCAGTGAAGATTCTATGGAAAAAAGGTCTTACAATTACTTCACAGTTGTGTGGCCCTATGTAATACATTTTCTCTTGGGTCAACAAACATTGTTCAGGTCTGGTTTCTGATACTCTCTTCTATAACAGTTACTAAATGGACCCAAATCAGTTGTCCCCCTGCAAGATTTTTAAATATACCTTCCTTTTTGTTATATGTGGCATGGGTAGATACTTGTTAATTGTTAATGAGAAAGTTCTTGACTTTTTATCAGCTCTTCCCAGTGTTCAGGTTTTATTTTGTCATTGGTGCTTTTGACAGTGGCTAGACAACTGTGCCTGATTGATTGTTCACTCTGGAATCTCTTAAAGTATGGATACCGTGGTGTCTAGGAGACATTTGTCGTCTTACTTTATTCATTAAACCACTGTATTGCATTTCAGGATTGTTTGCTTATAGACTTGTGTTTAATGTCTCTTAATAGTCAAATAACAATAATTCAATTGACGATATTGCATGTCTTCCATTCCTGAGGATATTTAATGCTTTGAATTTACCGTTCTCTTTACAAAGTCAAATCCACATTCACATAACTTGAACGTTCTTTGTGATCTGTTACTTAAGATCAGACAGCTTTTTCTCTTCACAGTATTTCTGAAGATCGTTAAAATTTTGCCTTTTCTGTTCTCTGCCAATGGATGCACAAAAAAGAGAATGCCCAGTACTGTTTTAGTCCCAATCAGCTACCCTACTGAAGTAGCACTTTTTGTACTTGAGCAGCTTGAATTCCATTCTTTGATTGGCATTTGTCATGATTTAACCCCAGCCAGCAACTAAGCACCGCACAGCCGCTTGCCCACTCCACCTCAGTGGAGGGAAGTGGATCAGAAGAGCAAACGTGAGAAAACTTGTGGGTTGAGATAAAGACAGTTTAGTATGTAAAGCAAAATCTGCGCACGCAAGCAAAGCAAAACAAGGAATTCATTCACCACTTCCCATTGGCAGGCAGGTGTTCAGCCATCTTCAGGAAGGCAGGGCTCCATCACAGTTATTTGGGAAGACAAATGCAGTCATTCCAAATGTCCCCCCCTTCCTTCTTCTTCCCCCAGCTTTGTATGCTGAGCATGATGTCATACGGTATGGAATATCCCTTTGGTCAGTTGGGGTCAGCTGTCCTGGCTGTGTCCCCACCACAACTTCTTGTGCACCCCCAGCCTACTTGCTGGTGGGGTGGTGTGAGAAGCAGAAAAGGCCTTGACTCTGTGTAAGCACTGCTCAGCAATAAGGAAGACATCTCTGTATTATCAACACTGTTTTCAGCACAAATCCAAAACACAGACCCATACTAGCTACTATGAAGAAAATTAACTCTACCCCAGCCAAAACCAGCACAGCATTGAAGTAAGCTCTGACATTCTTTCAAAATGAAAATTAGAAAGACTTGAAGCTTAAACTTCATATCTATCTACTTTGGACATTTACAAAAGCCTCGTGAGATTCAGAACTCCATGGCTGCTGTGAGCTTGCAAACTGCAAGTCAGATTGTATATCACCAGGGATAGTTACCTTAGAAGGTCTACCATGAAAGGATACTCTTCATCAAAATGATGGTGAAACATCTCAAGCCTGGAGGGTCACCTTTGCAGCCGTCTGTCAGCCAGGCTAAAACATACCTTGCTACTAACCTTCATGGTGCATGCAAAAGTGAAGTTATAAACACACATTTTTCTTCTCCGCCTTCATGACGGGCATGACTTGCAGTTTCGTTGGTCTTACTCTGAGGCATGAACCTAATTTGGTCTTGGATGTCTCCTGATCCTCTGTCTCTGTTTCTGACACCATTAAGGGCTTTGAATTCAATGCAGACTGTCACAGAAGACTCTTGCTCCCAGTATGGTAGTGTGCTGGCCTGTTATCCCTGTGACTATGAGAGTTTTTGTTCAAGAACATACTTCAGTGTTGCACTTCATTTTAGAGGCTGGCCAGGTACAGAGGTGAACATTTGCTCTGGATAATGTCTCTTGGAAAGTAAATTTAGTCATACAAAGCAGGTGAAACAGAGAATCTGACATTTTAACGGTAATGTTTACTCCCTTTACCCGTTGGGTTACTAGCTTCATTAAATGCTTTCTCAAGACAAGCTCCATGTGTAAGGTTTACTCAGGCTGGCCTTGCATGCCCCAGTTGTATTAGCATGAAAGGATATGGTGCAGATATATCTACTTCCAAAAATGACACAGCTTTATTTTTCTCTCAAGGGAATGTCACCTTCCCAGACATTGTTCAGAATTAGATATTTGCATGTTCTGTCTTCCTAGAGAGAAGATGCTAACCTCATTTATAACTCTAAGTAATGCTTCTTTCAGGATTTACTAAGTGCATTCCTGTAGGGATTCCCTTTAATAAGGAGGCAGAGCCATGGCAGAGCTTAATGAACATTCTATGCTAGTTATTCACATCTGAGTGCCATTGCTTGCTAATGAGGCTGTGCTGGAGCCAGCTGGCCTATTTTGGGAAGTTCATTCCCCTGCCATCTTGCTGTGAATGTAATTGATAGAAAAACATCTAAACCTTGGAATTGGGACTTCCTATATATTTGTCCTGCCCTGTTATCTGTGGTTGTGACTGCCAGAGATCTAGGTTCTATAAATTCAGGGATAAGACTGTAAATTTTTTAGTCATCTGAAAAATGTTCCATCCTCTGCCTCATTGCAGTTTCAGCTTGCAAAATTGGAGGCTCTGTTCAACCTCTCAGGTTTGACTTCCCAGATGAATTGTCATCTTTCTCTGACTTCTTCACCAACTCTGGAAACGTCCTCTTTTCAGTCCTTGTTAAAGCCCAAGTGGTCTTCAGAGTGTCCTTTCAAACTTCTCTAGATGCTGCAAATGTGGTGTCTCAATCATGGAATCATTTGTCTAAGGAGATAATAATTACTCCTCAAGACTGTATCTTGTCTAGAGACATGCAGGTGTTGTTGATGCTTTCATTTGATGATGGTCTTCTGTTCGGTTCCTCTAACAGTCAAATTGCTTGCTCCCTCAAATAGTGTCCAAAAAGAGGTGATCACTGTAGAACACCTACAGGTTCAGGGTTTTCATGATTGTAGTCTTAAGACAAGCATACAAAGTTTATACTTAATAGTGTCACAAAACGTAGAGGTCATTTGGTAGAGTTTTTAGTTCCTGAATAATGAGAACTTTTTGTTCTGTAGAGAAATTCTGTGCTAATCTCAACTAAACACTTCACCTCATCATGGTAATATTACCCCTCTTTTATAAGGCATGCATCCTTGAGAACCTTGGTGATACATCAAGCCAAACCTTACCCCAAATGCTTTCAGATATGACTGTACTGTGTGTACTTTTCACATCTACTAAACAATCACGAATTCCCTTTTTTTTCTGTCATACCCACCCAGATATCTTCAGGGGATTGCCTCTCCAGTTTCCCTCATCCTTCAGAGTGGTAATTGCAGACACTTCTATGTCTTGGGATTGGACATCCTGTGGCATTCATGGTCATAAGATGAAATGAAGCACGTCTTCACATAAATGGCTTCATGTGCAAATCTCAGTTTGAGACAGGCAGACATTGACTGCCATGCATTGTAAGTGCAGACAGGGTAGCACAAGGTTCTCTATCAAATGGCAACTGTTTGATGACCAGTTTGTCAGAAATGGGGCTTGCTTACTAACAGTTTACTTCAGGCCTCTAGCTCTTTAGGAGATGATCAGAGTTGTATTTTTCACAGTCTAGCATCTGACGCAATAATCTTGGAAGTGTGACAAATCTGTTTGACTTTTCACACCAAAGGAAATGCTTCATGTTTTTTCTTCAAAGTACTGTCACTGCCCAGACTACATCTCAAATATGTCCCTAATGGCACAGTGAACTGGGCTCAAATACTTCAGTACGAAGAATTTGATTCAGGTAATGGTAATTCTACCAATGCTTTCTATTTGAGTTGGCATAACCTACAGAATTGTGGTGCTGGAATTTACGGGTTTTTTTAGTTACACTTCTGAGATTTCTATTTCTTCCTTCCCAGTCAAAGTTGGGGTCATGGTCATTTGTTCCTTGAAACATTTTACCATGTAAGGTCAGTGTCACCCTGATAACTAAGTCATTTCTACTACTGCTGTTACTACCAAATTTCAAAGGTTTTTGAAGCTTCAAGAAGTACTGTTGAAAAGAAAAAATGCAGTGATTTCATCTTTTGAAAATCTGAGATTTCAATTTTGATATCCCATTGCTACAGAGGCTAAAATGAGTATTTTCAGTTATGAGCTGTTGAAGGGTGACAGCTTTAAAACTAGATGATTTGAAGATGCTGATGAAACTGTGAATCATACCGTGTAACATTTGGAATGACCAGATTATTTTTTTCTGTTATTTAAAGAAAATTCTCCATTTGGCCTTAAAGTATTGTACTTTATAAGTCATACCACATTAAATGGAAGAGTGCCATAAATTTTGTATTTCACCACCTTCACTGTAAAAAATTTCTTCCTTATATTTAGTCTAAATCTACCCTCTTTTAGTTTAAAACCATTACTCCTTGTCCTATCGCAACAGGCCCTACTAAAAAGTCTGTCCCCATCTTTCTTGTAAGGCCTCTTTAAGTACTGGAAGGCTGCAATAAGGTCTCCCCGGAGCCTTCTCTTCTCCAGGCTGAACAACCCCAACTCTCTCAGCCTGTCCTCATAGGAGAGGTGTTCCATTCCTCTGATCATTTTGGTGGCCTTTTTCTGGACCTGTTCCAACAGGTCCATGTCTTTCCTGTGCTGAGGGTTTCAGAGCTGTATGCAGGACTCCAGATGGGGTCTCAGCAGGGCAGAGTAGAGGGACAGAATCACCACCTTTGACCTGCTGGCCATGCTTCTTTGGATGCAACCGAGGATATGGCTGGCCTTCTAGCGCACACTACTTGCTCATGAGCATTCTTTTCATCCACCAGTACCCCCAAGTCATTCTCGGCAGGGCTGCTCTCAATCCCTTCATCCCCCAGCCTGTACTGGTACTGTACTGCCCCAACCCAGGTATAGAACCCTGCCCTTGTCCTTGTTGAACCTCATGAAGTTCCCACGGGCCCATTCCTCGAGCTTGTCCAGGTCCCTCTGGATGGCATTGCGTCCCTCAGGCATGTCAACAGCACCACTCAGCTTGGTGCGATCTGCAAACTTGCTGAGGGTGCCCTTGATCCAACTGTCTGTGTCATTAATGAAGATATTAAACAGTCCTGGTCCCAGTACGGACCCCTGAGGGACACCACTCGTCACTGATCTCTGTCTGGACATTGAGCCATTGACCATTACCGTCTGGATATGACCATCCAAGCAGTTCCTCATCCACTGAATAGTCCACCCATCAAATCCACATCTCCAGCGTAGAGAGAAGGATGTTAGGGGTGACCATAGATAACATCGGTAGTTCGTTCCTTGTCCACTGATATGGTCACTCCCTCATAGAAGGCCACTAGGTTGGTCAGGCAGGACTTGCCCTTGGTGAAGCCATGCTGGCTGTCTCACATCGCCTCCCTGTCCTCCATGTGCCTTAGCAGAACTTCCAGGAGGATCTCTTCCATGATCTTCCCAGGCACAGAGGTGAGGCTGACAGGTTGGTAGTTCCCAGGGTCCTCCTTGCTACCTCTTTTAAAAATGGGTGCAGTGTTTCCCTTTTCCCAGTCTCCAGGGACTTCACCTGACTGCCAGGACTTTTCAAGTATCATGGGGAGTGGCTTGACAACTACATCAGCCCGTTCCCTCAGGACTCTGCAATGCATCTCTTCAGGTCCCACATCTCATCCGATCCCATAGACTTATGTATGTTTAGGTTCCTCAGATGGTCTGAAACCTGATCTCTTAAAGTGGGAGGGACTTCGCTCCTCCAGTCCCTGTCTTGCAGTTGATCCCCTTGAGAAGTGTGGGAAGAGAGACTGCCAGTGAAGAGTGAGGCAAAGAAGTTGTTGAGTACCTCAGCCTTCTTGTCCAGTTGTTACCAGTCTGCCAGTCTTGCTCATCAAGGGGGGTACGCTTTCTTTGACCTTCCTTTTCTGGCTGACATAGCTGTAGAAGCCCTTCTTACTATTCTTTGCATCCATTGCCAAGTTCAGCTCCAGCTGCACCTTGGCCTTCCTGACCCCATCCCTACACACCGGGGAGCTCTCTGATTACTGGAAAATGACTGCAACAGTATAGCAGCAGCATTCCCTGATGTATTCCTTATAAACTTAAACATCAATTTTTAAAGAAGAATTTCAGTGAGCTTTCAGAAATTTGCATCAGTATTTGCTCCCTCTATTCATAATTTCTAAACTTCTATCTGCTTTTAAGAACTATTTTCCCACCAGTTCTTTATTATACCACAGTCTTGCTAAACATTTTTCAAGTTCTAGAGCATTGTAAAAAATTACAAAAGGATTGAGGAAACTAAAAAGTGAAATAAGAACAAGAGTAAATGTTCTCGTTAATGTTTTGTCATAACAGAAGAACAGGAGTGCCCTCTAGTTCTCTTATAAACTAAATAATACAAAAATATAATTTTACCTTAATGTCTTCTTGGAAAGTAATTTTATTCCAATAATTAATTATTTTCAAGAAAGACATAAATAAATAAAGAACTAGAAAGAAACTGAGCATAAGCAATAGGATTAGTTTTGAAAAAAATCTGGAAGTAATTGCCAAAGTGTGTGCTAATGGACGTACTAATAGACATTACAATATTACAGAACTTCTCATTTGTAGTATAGTGTCACGCAAGGGTTGCATCTAAATATTTGTTCTCCTCAGCCCCCAAAAGGCTGCTGCCACTGAATACTATCAGATTATGTGTGGGTCTTCCGTTTCTGCATTGTTCTTCATGCTAAGAATCTGCTCTGTTCTTTCTGGCATTGCAGCAGCATGTTTTTAATTGCTGTCTGGGTGAATTATAATTTATTTTGCAACTACTGTTTCTGATACGGTGGTGAGATTATTATGTGTCTTCATAAACATTCCAGAATAAATACTGTAAAATAAGGCTGGTGTATAGTTTTAAGTATATTTTAGGTAATTTGTTTAAGGAAAATTTGCAAATGGATGGTTTTCAACTTCTAAGTTGTAGAGTCATCTCTAAATGAAAGATCAATGGGAGGGAGGAAAGTAGAATTTCTGATGTTGTTATTTCATCCCATTTAAACTTTTTATGCAATTTCCTGTAAAATTGAAACTGATTTGTTTCTCGCTAGTTAGAATAAATATGCAACTCATTTACCAATTCACTTAGAGTAAACCAACTTTTTTACCCAGGGCAAGTGACAGAAAAGGAAAACTGTATAGTATGCCATCAGTTTTGTGACTTGAAAGCTTACTTTGTGCTTACCTGTGTCAATTGTAACTTTCATAAATGATACTAAGGAACTGAGGTGATGTAGTTGTATTTTCTTACAGAGGAATTCCTGGGAAGAAATGTGGAACAGTCATAGTAACAGCAGAGGAACTGGGCTGTTGCCGGGTACGTGTGTGTTTATTGCTTTTTCAAAAATAAAATGAAAATGATTTTGTCATATAACACTGCAATAGATTGTCACAAGTATAATGTATAAATTTGCATTTTGTGATATATGTAAGAAGTTAGGAGACTTTTTTTCCTGTGAGTTACTCTAAGTTTTAGATGGCAGAAGCAGAAAGAAGCAGAAAACAATACGAAGCATAAAGTTTTTGATTCTTAGATGAGTTTTAAATCTAGTCTTTGTTACCCCAAGTAATTACCTTTTAATCTCTTAGTGTCCAATTTTTAACAAAGATCCTTTTGTTTCAGCCATGGAATGATGTTTCCATTATGGAATATTAATGTCACATGAACATCATAGTAAAATTTCGGATTTTTAACCTTATAATTAAAAGGCTTTATGGTAATAGGGAGTCATATTATTTTAAAAATGTGAAAAATGTGGAATTAATGTTTATTGGAAAAAAGTAGTAAGGTATTTCAAAAAATCGCTCTAAGAGTTTAAACAGTTTTGTTTAAAGAAAGTGAATACTTCTTTGGCCTGTTAATGGCAGATGCCTACTTATTTAATAGAAAACAGAATAATATTGGGGGTGGGGGGCAGCAGGGAATTTGACTGGTTAAGGGGAGAAACATGGGGTGGTCCTGACCTTCCCCAAGATTGTCACTGCTCCGTCTGCTCCTAGGGTTCATGGAGAAGTGGATTGGACAGAGGAGGGGGCTTGCTGGCCAGAAAGCCCCTGGCAAGCCAGGCCAGCTGAGTTGCTTCCCAGCACGGACAGAGCTAGCTGTAATCCATAAATCATAGGGAAACAGAGACTGTAAGGAAGAATAAAGAAGGATTATAGATAACGGGGTGATAAAGACTGGTTGGAATCTGAGGAGGGGGGCAGTTTGCAAAGCATGGTATATATTGGATGGGGCTGTAGGGTGTATCTTTGAAGAGTTTGTAATGCCAAGGTAGCAAGTCTTAAATGAAGAAAGTAGTATCAGATGTTTGATGAGAATGTACAGGGGATCTGGAGAGTACAAGATTAAATAGATGAACCTACAAAAAGTCTTAAAGAGATTTTGTATGTCGTAAGTGGTTAATTTTTTTCTCTTTCTGCAATAGTCATGTTTCTCTTTTTACTAATATATCTGACAGCTAATCCGTTTAGGCCTTATTTTCCGAAGTTCATTAGATATTTGAAGTAAAAAGAAATCCTTAATTTTGTGCCTTATTTCCAGCTTAGTCAAGTTTGTATTATTTGTCTGCAGAAATGGTATAGTAGTATATTTGAGTAGCACACATCCTGAGATCTTATTTGCCTTTTCCAGCAACCTGCAAGTCCTGCACAGTTGTGTTAACAAGGTGCACCAACTCAGTCTCATTTAACTGCCATTTAGCAGTAGGAAGTTCCTGTGTTACTAGTACAAATGAATAACTATGGTCATGGAAAGTGCCTGTCTTTCCCCTGTTTTACATCAGCTCAAACTTTTGTATGTAGTACATGATCAAATGTTCACACTTTTATCAGATGACAAAATGGGTACATCATTTAATTGCTTTCCTGCAGAAATTGTGCTTCTACATTTCTTAAGTTAAGCTCCTGCCATTCTTAAGAGATGTTTGCTATCATCCCAAACATTTATTGGTAACCTCAAAAGAGACTAAAAGCAATTTCTTCCTGATATTCTGAGTTTATCCTCCAAGACCAGCATTGGTATCCCAGTTGTAACAAACTACTTAAAAGTCACAAATATGTCGTTAAATCCATAATCAAAACGGGATTTTTTTTGCTTTCCCTTTTAATGAAGACAAATACTGGATGCCTTGCAAGGCCTTCATGTTCTTCCAGATTCACCCCACTCAAATTTTACATATATGATCACAGAATCATAGAATCATAAAATAGTTTGGGTTGGAAGGGACCGTTAAAGGTCACCTACTCTAACCCCCCCTGCAATGAGCAGGGAGGTCTTCAATTAGATCAGGGTGCTCAGAGCCCCGTCCAACCTGACCTTGAATGTTTCCAGAGATGGTGACTAGTTCAAAGTCACTGAAGGGAGCTTGTAAAGAATTTGAGACTCAGTCTCTCTCTCTTGTACTCTCTTTTGCATTCTCTGTCATGCTCTTTCATGTGCACACTCTGTCGCACCGTCTCTTGCTCTGGCTTACCAGCTGTCACATGCTTTCCCTGTGGTATTTTCCTACCTAGGGTTATTCAGTATTTAGGTTAATTCTTACTTGATCTTCTGAGATTTTTTGCCAAACTTTTATGGGTCATATTCAGAACGGCAAAGATTTTTAGAATCACTGAATTGGTGAGGTTGGAAGAGACTT
The DNA here is from genome assembly GCF_000687285.1 of Phaethon lepturus. Classification (NCBI taxonomy): domain Eukaryota; kingdom Metazoa; phylum Chordata; class Aves; order Phaethontiformes; family Phaethontidae; genus Phaethon; species Phaethon lepturus. Next base: position 14,229 of record NW_010541074.1, read on the forward strand.
TGGGAGATCATCTGGTTCAACCCTCTTGCTCTTCTTAGAGCAGGTTACATGGGGCTCAGTGCAGTCAGGTTTTGAGTATGACCAAGGAGACTCCACAGTGTTTCACCACACTCACAGTAAAAAATTTTTTTCTTGTATTTAAATGGAATTTCCTGTATTCCAATTTGTACCTATTACCACTTGTTCTTCTACTGGATACCACTAAGCAGAGTCTGTTTACTCCCTCCTATCAGGTATTTATATAAATTGATAAGATCCCCCTGAGCCTTCTCTTCTCATAAATAATTCCAGTTCTCTCAGCCTCACCTCTCCCCTCCTCCTCCCTTAATCATTTTCGTGACCCTTTTGCTGGAGTTGCTCCAGTGTGTCCGTGTCTGTCTTGTATAGGGGAGCCCAGAACTGCACACAGTACTCCGGTAGTGGCCTCACCAGTGCTGGGTTACTTCCTTCATCTTTCTATCAGCTTTCCTAATGCAGCTCAGGAGACTGTTGGCCTTATTTGCTGCCAAGGGCACACTGGTCAGCTTGGTGTCCACCAAGATCCCCCTGTCCTTTTCTGCAAAGCTGCTTTCCAGCAGTTTGGCCTGCACCCTGTACTGGTGCATGGGGTTATTCCCCTCCAGGTTGAGTACTTGGCATTTCCCTCTGCTGAACTCCATGTGGTTTATGTGTGTTTTTTTTTCCAGCCTGTACAAGTGTCTCTGAATGGCAGCACAACCATCTGGTATATAAGCCACTACTTCTGGTTTCATATCATTTGCAAACTTGCTGAGGGTCTACTCTGTCCCATCATCCAGGACATTAATGAAGATGTTAAATATTATTGGCTGTATTTTTGACACCTGGGGTACAGCACTAGTGACTGGTCTCCAGCTGGACTTTGTGCCACTGATCATGACCCTTCGAAGCCAAACATTTCAGCCAGTTTTCAGTCTACCTCACTGTCCAGTTATCTAGTCTGTAATTCATCAGTTTGTGAACAAGGTTATTATGGGAGAGAGTGTCCAAGGCTATGCTAAGGTCAAGATAAAGAACACCTACAAGTCTCCCCTCATCCATTGAGCCACTCATTTCATGAGGGAAAACTTCAGGTTGATCAGACATGAATTCCCCCTTTGTAAATCCATGCTAATGTCTCTCAGCCACCTTCTTGTCTTTCATGTGTTTGGAAATGTTTTCCAGGATTATTTGCTTTATCATCTTCTCAGCGATTGAGGAGAGACTGGCCTGGGTCCTCTTCCCTGCCCTTTCTCAAAGACGGGAGTGACATTTTCTTTCTTGCAGTCCTCAGGAACTTCTACTGAACATATGACTTTCCAAAGACAATCGAAGTGGCTTCACAGTGACATTGGCCAACTCCATCAGCACTCACAGATGCATCCTATTAGGTCCCATGGACTTCTGTATGTCCAGTCGGCTTAAATGTTTCCTTACCTCATCCTCCTCTACCAAGGGCAAGTCATCCTTCTTCCAGACTTTTGCAGGTCTGGGTCTCAGTTGCCCAAGATTCTTGAAGGCAAATCTTACCAGTAAAGATCAAGGCATAGAAGGCTATGAGAAACATGGACTTTTCCATGTCCTTTGTCACCTGTTTCCCTGCCCCACTCAGTGGTGAGCCCACATTTTCCCTAGTCTTCCTTTCGCTGCAGTTACACCTGTAGACCTGTTTATGGAACACAGTCTTCCAGCAAGCCCTGCCCCAGTTAGCTGGTGAGCCTGCAGGTTTATCTTTGCATTTATAATCCTTCTCGCATTCTTGACTCTACCCAAAGAGGTGACCACACGTGACTATCAGTTTGCCTGACCACAGGAAAGGAATTTTTTTCCTTATTTGTCATCAGAATGGGTGTATTTGGTATCTTCCAAGCTCATTTTCTGGAACCTTCTAAACTCTGAATAGCAAGCAGCTAAGCCATTTGCCTTACAGACAGCAGGAGCAGACAACTGCAGGTTTAAGTCACTGCAGGAATGAGGCTTAGTTGTGTCTCACTGGAGTTCTTAAAATTAATTCTAATACGTGTTCCTTGCCTGTGCATTTACTTCCCTCAGAATGCAATTTTGGATGTCAGAAAATACTGGAAAAATCCTGAGGCAGTTAGCATAGAAATTTATCCTTCCTCTGCACCCCCCTCTGAAGGAATTCTTAGTTCCAGCAGTTCAAACTGCACTCTAAGGACATTGCAGGAATTTGAATATATTGAGGGCGTCTAGAAGGCAGATACCCTAATTTATTTTGTTTTCTATTTGTATGGTTATTAGTCAATGATTTTTTAGATTTATTTTAGTGTAGTAAACTGCATACTGTATGTAATTTTTCTGTATTACCCATTTCAGGATTCAGTTTTAATGCAATTTTGTGCGAACAAACTAGACAAGAAGGACTTCTTTGGGAAATCTGACCCTTTCCTTGTATTTCATCGAAGCAATGAAGATGGAAGGTAGATGCCTGTTTAAGTATTTCTGCTAAACAGAAGGCAACTTAGTTATTTGCAGAATGTAATATAGTTTTCATATCTTTTTATATTTGTCAGATTAAGCTGTGTTTCTTTTACAATGTTTTTTGGGTTTAAGTATACCATATTATGCAGTATAGGAATAAAACTATTGTAACAAATAGATCAAATACTGCAACTCAGAGTTTTAAGAGTTGAATGTATGATAAATATAGAGCACTATGAAAATTAATTGTAATAAAAATAGTTGAAGAGCGTTACTTTTGCAATGATATAGCATACCTTTAAATTAAATAGAATTCTCAAAGAAAATTGTAGCTGCAGAATATGCTAATGCTTAGGAATTGTTTTAGGTAAAAAAATTTTATGCTGCAAATTTGGAAATATCTTTATCTGGTTGACCAAGTTCTAGGAAATAGAATTCAAAAATACCTTAAATAGAACTATTTTTTTTTTACAAGTGGCTGTTTGCTACATTCATGGTTTAATTTGTTGAAGTAAGTTAATCTCTCCTGTTCTTCTGCCAAGACCTTGACGTGTTAACTTCTGGTCAACATACTGCTGATGTGGGGGGTCTAATGGCAGGTTAAGTTTTCCTGGAAACCGATATTCATCACATATAACATCGTATCAAACCAAAGGCTAGATATGTATGATATTACTTGTTTCAGAAACTTAACTGGAACTGTTGTTAACATAAACCTTTGTATGGGTATATGTGTGTCTGTTCCCTGCTCTTTTCCTCTCGGAGGCAGATTATAGGAACAGCTTCCTGAATAAATGCTGAATATCTTAAACTGCAAGCCTGAAGGCGTTACGGCTCCTTTTTGACTGGCATTAAGGTCATTAGTGGAATTTGTCTGGGCATTACTGGGAGTGCTGGTATATGCAGTTTCTCTTGGCCTTGAGTGCCATGCTTCTCCACTTCCTTCCAGGAATCCAGCAGGAGGCTGGGGCAGTACTTCCGCACCCATGGGCAGAAGGATGCTCCCTTTTCTGTCTCTTAGCTTCAGGCATTCCATCTGAATCATAGCCAGGATAAAAAAATAGGCCTTTGGCACGTAAAGAAGATACTTCCTCAAAGGACAACTTTAGTGATGTCTGTATACAGAATTTCAATAGTGATTTCACCAGTGACACTGCCTCCTATTTTCTTTTGAACAATTCAGTCCCCAAGGTGAGGATTCAAAAGAAGTGTTTCAATTTTGCATCATTTAGAGAAAGCAAAATGCATTAAAGCAATTCATTGTATTTCACCTGAGAGAAGGTGATCATGGGATCTCACAGAGGTGAAACAGGTATGTTTTACCTGAGACAGCCCTGGTTAAAAAAACATAGACATAAAATGGGGAACAAGCATCAGAAAGCCATGACACCCTTGGCTCATTTTCTTAATTGCTAAGCAAGAGTAAAATCCTTACCAGACCACTTGCTTTCTGGATCTGTGGCTGGTTCATGGCTGTACAAGGCCTGTTTAAACAAGTGGGATAGAAACTGCTCTTACCTGAAATAACTCACTGAATGGTTGTAATTCTTGTCAAAGTTTTGGGTAAAAACATTTTAGTTTTAGAGTTGTTTAGCACCCTAGTCTGTAATCTCTCTCAAATATGTCTGTCCTCTTCAGTCCTCACTGCATTTCTTTTTTTCTTATCTTAAATTTTATATGGACACTGTATGAGTGAATGCAGATTAAAACTCTTTTGATACCATGTTTGATGACACAGAAAGTAAAGAAATACAAAATATGTCTTCTTTTATTACAGTTTTACAATCTGCCACAAAACAGAAGTCATAAAAAATACATTAAATCCAGTGTGGCAGGCATTCAAGATTTCTGTCAGAGCACTGTGTAATGGAGACTATGACCGGTAAGCTATAGGTTAAGGTTTCTTAGCATATGCAATTTTTTTCCCCCCAGATTCATGTATTCTTTTATATGTAAATTTTTCTATGCAGTTCAGTTCCTGATGTTATTAGGTTATTTAATCAGCACTTTGAAAGGATAATATATATTCAAAACCATTTATCACATCAAAGAATTTAGAAAAATAAAGCCAATATGCTAAATCTGTAGGAAATGTTAGTGCTGTTTTCTGGAAAAAAATTCTTCGCTCTCTGTAGTGTGATTAAGAAACAGAAAGAAAAGATTAATTTGAAGAATGGCCACTGTTACTAATGTGCACAAGTATTTTTTAATAACGTTTCAATGAAAAACAATGATGATCTGCTTTCCTTGGGTAACTTTGTAATGTCAGAGGATGCTGCTAAATGAAAGCCTTTAAAATACATAGGTAAGTAGATGACAAACGCAGAAGGTAATCAGCATCATCTTCAGATTTGAAGTTTTCAGTGATCCCATTCAAAAGGATTCATCTTGGAAAAACATGGTAATAACATCATGTTTTTAACCAATATTTTACCAATAATAACAAGCAAATTAGTTGAGGAACGATGGATGTTTTTAAACTCCTTAAAAAATGGACGTGTTAACTTTTAATAATATCAACAAGAAAAATGTTTAATTCCGTCTTGATTACTTCTTGTTATGTTGTCACCATTCATGTTTTGAAATGCATTTAGATATTGGTGTTACTATTAAGTATTGAGTTAAATGTCTGGTAGTTCATCTGTCTCCGCTACCTGAAATCTGCAGTACTGGAATTATTTTAGTAAGACTGTGAGGAAGTACAGACTTATCAATTAGTCGTAATACTTTTAGCAGTGTATAGTGTAATATGTAGTTTAAAATCATTAAGGAAATACATGAAGACTAGCATAAAAATATGCATAATATGTAAGCTGAATGTAGCAGATAGATGGATAAGTGTGCTAAGGTTCTATTCAGCTTTACATAGACTCTGAAAAATACAAGAGATGCAAACTGTAGTTGCCTGGATATTTCAAAGGCAAAAGGTCAGAAATCTGGTTTGAATGCTTTATAACCCCTGTTACATCTGTTTTATTAAGATTGGTATGATCATATCTTACTATCTTATAGAAGTTAAGGTATTTTATCTTACTGATTAAAATAAAAAGAAGTTTAGTATTGCGTTCTTCTAACCATGAACTAATATTTCCGTCAGCAGAAGCCAAATCCTTTGTTGAAACATATTGCTGCATGTAGGGA
>NW_010541074.1:19839-36233 GCF_000687285.1 Phaethon lepturus
TTTGCTCAAATTGATAATTTTCTATTGAGTGTGTGTCTGTAACAATCTTGAATTTGACATTTAAGTAATTACTTTTCTACCTCAGTTTTTATTTTCAGCTTCCATTTATGTGATTACCATCCATTCATATACATTTTAGGTTACTGTAATACATGATTTTGCCATGTCATAACTCTGTTGCATTACTTTGTCAAGCTAATTATTCAGTGAAATATGTACACTAAAATTATTTTAATTGGTTACCATGAAAGCCTAATCTTCTAGGGAGGCATTCCTTCAACTTGTAATTTACTAGGTGATGCCAGGGGTTAAACAAACCAAGTCTTGAATCAATAGACTGAATCTCAGTAGTCAATATGAAGAAGCAGGAGAGTAAGAAGTGCTTATATTCAGTAAGCTAAGCAGAATGCTTTCACAATAATAAACTTAAAGCACTGTCTTTATAAGCAGCTTATTTAAAAATAAAAGGCTAATTGACTTGTGATTTTTTTTACCGTAGGAAAGTGGTATTTTTAAATCATTTTTTGGGGAACGGACATTTTTAGTCTTTCCTACCGGATCTTAGCTGCTTTATTTAATCTGTGATACTCTTCCAGTAGTTGATGTCATGTTCCTTCAAACTGAAGGAAAAAGGGTTCTCCTATATTGCTAACACTCTCCTTGTGAAGTACTTGATACAGTTGTTGTTAGCCATGTTGGTTACTCTTTCAATTAGATGCAATAAAAATGCAGCAATTTCATAATAAGTACATTCTAATCTAATAGAATTTTTAACTTGTATATGGGTTCATGTGCATAATGCATAAGCAAAATAATGATCATGAAGTTAGTCTCTGGACACTGCACTATTTATCATATTAAAGAAAAAAGGTTTTCATAATAATTAAAAAAGATGTTGTGGTAGAGGCATATTGAAATAACTCCAGCATTCCAAAAGAGAATTAAAAAGTATAATAGCATGCCTCAAATTATTGTGTAACTGCTGTTTTCTCATGTTGATTTTACTTTGAATGCTTTCAACATAATGTGCTCAGTGAATGCCTTATGAATAAAAGGCTCCATGGAGCTTCATAATCCTGCCTACAACAATCTTGTTTCAAATCAGGAAATACTTGTTAGCTGTCAGATTAATTCAAATTAGTATCTGCTGATAGTCCAGAACAAGCATCCGAAGTTTGGGGTTTTTTTACTTGCAAACTTTTCTTTCTAAAGGTAAGGATTAGATTCCTCAGCTCAGCACAGTAATACATAAAATACATAAAAACGCAAACCCCAAAAGTCTCTTTCAGATAATGATGGTTTCACAGATCAAATTTTGGTGCTCTGGGTTCTGTGATAGATTTGAAAGGTAGGAATAAAGTCATTAGTAAGAATATATCACAGTAAACTCATTCTGGTTTTGGGGAGAGTAAATCTTCGGTTAGTGTATGCTTATGAGTGAACTCTGTCCACTTTTTCATTGTGAAAAGGCTAGGATTTGCTTCATTTCTCTCAGACTGCATAATCATACAATATGTTTTCAGCCATCACAGGGATGGGATTTCAGTATTATGGTAGTACTTAGTATCTCTAATATTTTTGTTCTCTTCTTTCTTTCTCTTAATATGAGCTCTCAAATAGCACTTACGGTTATTTTCTGCATAAACTTTTTAAGACAGAGATACGCTAAACCCCAACATTCTCTAACCTTGATTTTTTTTTTAAATTACATTTTTAAAAATTAAAATAGAGAACCCATCCTCAAAACTGTGTCCTTTAAGATAAAATAGCAGTGTAGAGATGGTAAAATATCAGTATGTGAAGATTTGGAAGGCCTTTAATATCTTGCATGTCATGCAGAATAGGTAAAACTCAAGATCTGTGATCAATCCTTTTAATGTTAAATAAATTTCAGGAGAGAGGAGCTTTATTCAAGGAAGAATTGCTCTTATTAAAGTTGCATGGCTGAAGATCCTTCTCAAGAATTTATCTTGATAATCTTAAGAATTTATCTTAATAATTCAAGTTTTCTCTCCGAGATGATTTGGCTATATGAACACAGATTTGTAGGACAATTCAAAACTTAAGTCCTGCTAAACCTTATGTAAGTCTTAACTTACTAGTGTGTTCTGTCTATCTTAATAGTAACAGGTTTTGAAACCTGGAAGTAAAATAATGGTCGTCTAGGAAAAAAAACCCTGTGATACTGCCTTTATTACTAAATTAAATACTGTTTCATTTCAAGGGTCAAATACTTGGTGGGATAAAGTAGGTTTTGGAGTTCTTCTTGATTTCATTCCACAGACCAACTTTCACTTTAATCAGTTTTCATTCTAAGGTACCTTAACCCCAAACTGAAATTCCACAAAAGAGATAAAATGTAACAAACAGTGTGGTAAGAGCCATTAAATTTGAGTTGAAAAGAGAAACATACAGATAAAGCAACTCCTTTGCTTATTTTGGAATATCATTAAAAATGTGAAAAACATCTAGGCATTAATTTGTTGGTGTACGTGATATCAGCTGTTGATCAACCTTATACCCAAAGAGTCCCTTCCTAGTAAAGAAAATTATTCAACATGTATACAACTGTATCTCATAGGAATAATGGGGAGCAGCTTCCATAGAAGCAAATTATAAAGCAATTGCTTAGATTCCTGTTCCCTCTATTAATACCACAGACCTGATGAGTTCACTTCATGTGAAGCTGTTCTGAAGAATAAAAATAAGCAAGTCTTTCTTAAAATATAGGAAATCTGGAGGTAGTATTTTTCTAGCCCATGTTCAGTTTATTTTAGGACGCATAGGATTCATTATTACTGGTCATTGAATTTACTTACATATACACTCTGTAGTAAAAGGAGATAAATAAAACTATATACTGTCTCCATCTTGATAGATGTTTCCTGTTTCATTAATGTTGTTGATGATGATATGCTCTATAGTATTTGCATTTTAAGAAATCCACTCTTCAAGTAAGCATGCAAAAATAAGATTGATTCTTTACATGGGAATTTTTTTTTTCTACGTTTTATCTATATCCCAGTCATCCCTGAAGCAAGAATAGTTAGAGCTGTCCTCTGAAGTTCACTTTACTCATAAAAAAAACAGTTCATCTCCACATTCATCTTCCATTTGCAGCTTTTACATGTGTATAGAAACACAGGATAGTTTAGGTTGGAAGGGACCTTTAAAGGTCATCTAGTCCAACCACACCTGCAATGAGCAGGAACATCTTCAACTAGACCAGGTTGCTCAAAGCCCCATCCAACCTGACTTCGAACACTTGAAGCGATGGGGCATCCACAGCCTCTCTGGGCAACCTATGGCAGTGTTTCACCACCCTCATTGTCAAAAATTTCTTCGTCATGTCCAGTCTAAACTCCTTCAGTTTAAAAACATTTCCCCTTGTTCTGTCACTACTAAAAATTCTGTCCCCATTTTTCTTACAAGCCCCCTTTATATAGTTAAAAGGCCACAATAAGGTCATGCCAAAGCCTTCTATTCTCCTGGCTGAACAACCCGAACTCTTCTCAGCCTTTCTTCCTAAGAGAGGTATAATCTCATAAATGTGAAGTAATACATAGGAGGTCCATGAGCTTGCTTATTGGATCATACATTTAATTAAACTGTTTCGGTATCCTGTCTCAGTATCATGATTCACACAGTAGCCAGTTGCAGATTCATCAGAGGGATGCTCAAGAAACTGTTTGAAACCGTTATATACTTAACGTTTTTAATGAAGCACTTCTCTGAAAATTTGCTAATTAGTTATTGTTTTATACTGTGGGAAAATATTTTGGATCCATGTATTATTTTGTTTATATAATAAGCTACTAGTTTGGTTTTCAATTCTGATTTGAATTAAATAAATTCTAATTAGTTCTTCTGTTGAAAAAGTGTTTGCACTGAGTACTTGTGTGTTGTCAGACTTTAACATTTTATTACCCATCTTGCCCACCAGTTCCTGATTCACTAAGAGGAGGGTGAGTATTCCCACAGTGTCCAGGGCAGTCTGTCAGTTTGGGAAGAACTGGTCCCAGAGTCTGCCTCTGTCATGTCCCCCCCCATACCCCAGTCTGCTTGTCCCATTTCATTCTAGGAAGCCAGAGTCGTGGTTATGCTGTATAATCTGATCGTTATCAAGTGTAGTCTGATGAAAGAACTAAACAACTATCCTGTTGGCTTTATAGGAATTTAAAACAAAATTATGTTGCACTTTTCTGTCCTCTTTGGTCAGATAGCCAAGTAGCCTCCTCCTCTCTTGAAAGGCAGGGGGAAGTTTAAGAGGGGAAAAGTGCAGTATTTAAAGAATACAAATTTCTTTCTTCTGCAGCCACAGGCAGGGCCTTCACAAAATCTTGGGTGGATCTCACACAGTTTTCATTTGTCACCACTGTACAATGTTTAGAAAAGGTTAATACTGTCTACCAGATTGAAGTTTTACTGTATTCTGGAGTAGTTATTTTCATTTAAGAACCACAATGTACAGACTAGGAATCCTTACTGCTTTAAATGTGCTTTACTTTGTATTGTGAACATTGCTTTTAATTTGTACTTTGCTGTCGAATAATTTTGTTTTATAAGGGCCCTCTCAATCTCTGGACACTTGTTCTCAAATATGGATATACTACTTTTTTCTGTGTTACTATCCCTAATAATAGATATTCCTTTTCCAGATAATAGCATAGACCAAAGAAGCTTTCACAATAAATTCCGGTTTGTTAATGTTCTTAAAAGCTTTGGTAATACTTTAAGGTTTAAACAATAATTTGTAAAAACCCACAGAAAATTCAGAGCATCAGCAAGTAAAAATTTATCAGTTAAACTTCCAATATGTTTAATTTTTTCCTTAGCTTCCACTGTATTTTACTATTAATTTATAAAGATATATTGGGTAAACTGAGTGACTTGTTATTTTCTGAGAAACTACTGGGAAATTATGGATTTGGCACAATTCACGCACCTGTATGCTATTAAAATACAAGTATTAAAGGCAATCCTGGTACATTTTAATATATATTTTAATAGGGTTGTGGTTTTTTACTTTTTTTAGGACAATTAAAGTAGAAGTGTACGATTGGGATAGAGATGGAAGGTAAGATATTAATTCTACTGTTAAACTTCAGAGTTGTGCATGCATATTTATACACAAGTTTTAAATTGTATGAATATATAGTGGCCAGAACAGGACTACAGGATGGTATTTATCAATATTTAGAAGTACGGTACTGTTAAAAAAGTTTTGCTGTGCTACAGTTCTGTTGTGTTTTGCAATTGTGGTAAATGCTGATGTATTAGGCCATTTCAAACCTGACGTGTGTATATTCATACGCAGAAGCAGCAAGCTGGAATGCTTTGTGATCTGTAAAATCAGTTTTGTGAATCTCATTACGTTATCAGTTAATGTACATGTATGAATAGAGGGATAATCCATTTTATAATCTACCTTCTTTTGCCTAAAACACTGCTTCATAAACTCTTGCTTTTCAAGTATGACAAAACGCCCGAGCCCACAATTGCTGCTTCAGGGTTGCCTAGATATTGCAATGTAGAACCTACCCATTAATTAGCATAATTTCAGATTGGGTTTGAATGTTCATTTCCATGCCTGTCTTCATCAAAAAGTTGTTGTAAACTCGAGTGGGAAGACCTGGGATTTAAACTCCATTGCTAGAAAGAGGATGGTGGAATATACATGGAATTTCTGTTGCTAAATTCAAGAGGAGCAATCTGTTATGATTCAAGCTTGCTGTCAGTACTGAGTGTACCTTTTTTTCTGAAGGAATTAGCCTTTCAAATTGCCTTTATTTTGACAAATGGGAGATTTTTTTTTAATCAGACTAGATTGATACCTCTTGTTCTGTTAAATATGTTTGAGCTTGTATCTTAATATTTTGGTTAGAAACTGTACCCATAAATCGTGGTACTAAAACTTGTATGTAATACAAGAATGCATTGATTTCTATTTAACTTTTAGTTGGTATGTCTTAATTATTTTCTATTAATTTTAATATATATTAATATATGGATATGCATTTACATTTGGATTTTTAAGAGTATATTATTTATTATACAGTAATGTCTTTAACATTGCTAATGCAATTTGCTTCTGGTATTATAGCTAACAATATTGTGCTTCTGTGGCCCAATAGATCTTGTAATCATAATAGGCAAATTTATCCTGTGCTGCCATTCATTTCCTTGCTGGTGCGGTCCAAAACCTGTTTCAGCCTTCTCAGCTTATACTTTTGTCTTTTTGGTTCCATCATGAAGCCTATTATTTATAAGCATTCTTATCACATGTTTACCCTCTATAAATACCTGCTAGTGCAAATTCATCCTTCTTGATTAGATATTCCCTGGAGTGACAAAATAACATATTCTGCAATTAAAAACACAAGGATTTAAATTAACAAAGCCATATTAGCAAAAAATCACTGCATCACTGTAACGAATTTCTATTAACATCCTCTGTTCCTCACGTAGATTTGCCAAATCCTTAAAAATGTGATACGTTTACACTTTTGTGTATAAACGACAATATTTTTTGAAAATAATCTAGCAGTGAAAAATTAAATTGTATTGCCAAATTAATAAAAAACAATATTATATTTTATTAAGGTATCAAACCCCATATGCTGTCCCATTTCCTCCAAAATCTGAAATGATCTGAGCTATGATTAAAAAGAAAAGGAAAAAATCTGACAAATAATATTGTGTAGCTGCAATTTTGAGTGAAATCTTCAACATACTGTGGAATTCAGGCAACCATTAACCTCTACACTCTCCCACAGTTTGAAAGATTACTGGCTTTTGATCATATTCACTTTGAATACCAATAAAATTAGTATCTAAAAAACAAAAAGTGAAGAATACCATTTACATGTATTTCTTTTTATTCTAGTTGTATGATTTTTTTGCCTTTTGCTTTCTACCTTTTTTTAATTTAAAACCAGGCAGAACACTGACATCTTCCATGTTAAATTCCTCAGAAAGATGAGACAGTACTTATTTCAATGTAACTTCAGACAATGTAAAAATCGGACAACTAGACTGAACTAATTATTTAAGCTACTTCAGTAGCTTACAGGGGTAAATGGTCTGACTGAATCTATCCTAACTGGAATAAATTGCCTTTTGGTGGTGCCTATGATTTACTAGTGATCGTAGCAAGAACCTAAGTGCCTAATTTAACTTTGATATTGCCAAATGTATCTGAAGTGAATCCCTTTCAAGAATTAGTCTTTTTTTGTATTAGTCAATTAGTCAAGAATTAGTAAATTTTTTTGTACAATGATGTTACTTAGTTTATAGTCATTTCCATTTTTGATGGACTCTTTGTTTGTAAACAGTTGTTAGGCTAGCTGATCACCTCACTAGGCTGACTCTGCTGCAGAGATGTGCAGACTAGGCAGGAACTTTGAAAGATCATCATGCAGCCTAGATAGCAAAGCAAGTTATACTGAATATTGCAGGTTATTCTGCAATCAGTGAGTTAACGTTACTGTGCATATACTTGATTTCTGAATCTTGACTTGACTCTGACTTCTTAGGTCTTATTTTTTTTCTTTTTCCTCATTCTGTGTTATCTGTGCTTTGGGAAAACGGCACCAGGGTACTTTGGGTTGAGCTTCTTACTGTCGCTTTCATGAATTACATTGTTCAGAGTAATTGTATATTCTTAGCTCTCATTTATTTTCAAACATCACTTAAAATTTCTTGACTAAAAGGTAGCACAGGACCTTTGTAACACTGACACAATTATTAAACATTTCTCTGTCTCAAACCAGTTTTTGCACAAAAATTGCCAAAATGTGAACTACTTCTTCTAATTGATCCCTTTTATTTCTTGTAAGAGCTGTGACAAACCCCAAAATATTTGGTGCTATGTGAAGTCACAAAAGTTGTATTTATTACTTTGGACAAGCCCACTTGTGTGAAACAAAGTGACTTTCTGTTGAGTGCCCTTACCAATGAAGGACTCGCAGACTGGTCTTACAGAAAGAAAAAATAAGATGATATGCAACTTCACATCGCAATATTCTGATTTTTTTATTTCCTTCTGAAGGCTTTTTCCCTAATTTCAGAGAGATTGTTGCTTAGCATACATGGTACAAAAGCCTTGACATTTATGATCTGTTATGCAGAAGTGGTGTTTTTTTCTTGAATTTTAGAACTGTAAATATTACCATGCTAACGTAGGGCCACCAAAACATTCATCTGAGAATTTAAACACTGCAGGAGAGATTGTAAATCTCAAATTCTAGGCGCTCTCACCTTATTTCTTGTCCTCCATCTTCATCCTCGCTTCTTCAGCTAGATAGTTGATTTTTAGAATATGGTACTTTTCCTCGTACTCATTGACATATTTCTGGTGATTATTGTCCTTTCCTCCATTGTTTTTTTCCATTAGATTATTAAAAAAAAAATCAAAGTTAATACAATTCTGAAAGTGATTTTCAGCACTTCAAAGCATAGTACTGAAAGTGGCAGATTTAGGGAGATGTGGTTCAAGTGATTATTTTATGTGCTAAGAGTCTCTGAATCTGGGTCCTGATATGCCACTCACGGTTAAAAGTCTTTAAGTCTAGGAATATTTGGTGTTAGGAAGGCAAAGAGGATAACAATTTTGGATTCTCAATCCAGGGATTAATAAGGAGATCCACTTGGTGAAGTGTGATCATGAATATTGGGAGGGATCGGTGCCTTGTTTTTCTTAACGAATTAGACTTCTGGCAAAGGCAAATACTGTCCAAGAGGCACTTGTCTTTCAGAGCCAGCCTAGTGGGGGGGCATACATCCACCTGAATACTGAGCATTAAGATCCAAGTTGATGATCTTTTAAGTGCAGAGAACTCTGAGACTGGCTATATATGCCCATACCTTTTTAACATGATTAGTCAGAGGAATTATATCTTTCTAGCTCAGTTCTTATCAGTCTGTGTGTATTGCCACAAGGAACGGAGGCTTTCCAATGTCTCTTAGAATTAAGGAAGCAATTACTTTTGAGCAGTACAGATTATTTTTTCCCCCCAGAGACAAGCCTATGTGGAATTGCTCACATTTCCTCTGTTTGCTGCAGCATGTTTGTATGTAGTCACTGAGCTATTGTTTGAATTTCTGCTTTTGAAATATAAAAACTGACTTGAAAATTTAAGGTAAAAACTGTTTTGAAAGGGAAAGATTCCTCTATAACCAAGGTGGATTCTTCTCCAGTGCCATGGTTACCCAAGGTTAAATACACCTTACGTGTTACAGCCCATATAGAACTCAGGTTCCATAGCCTGTATGAGTTCCAGCTGACTTCCTCTGTTCCCCTGGTTGAATAGTCATTGCAATCTGGAGAGCATTTAAGGAGATGATACCTCAAAAATGTGTTTCTTAGGAAAAGTCTTTGTCTCAGAAGCAATTTCCTGATCTCCAAACTGGGAGTGTTTCATGAGAGATTGTCCCTTCTGTATCTGAGTAATCAGGAATATCTTCACCATATAGTATTTCTTAAGCTTTCTTGCAGGATACTTTGTTTATTGCATGTGCGTTAGTATGACCTTTTAATTGTTTTACATATTTTGTGAATTCATGCTAGTTTCAGAAAGTGAGATTTATATTTGGGGTTTGTTTTTTTTAATTTAATTTAATTTCATTATGAATAAATCAAGAAATAAATTTCATGTCGCTGTGGATTGTTTCCATTTTTCCTCTTCTTGCAATATTCAGATTTATTTAAATTTGCTTTTAATATTTATAGCTTAATTAGAAGTGTGCTGTATTTTTTAAAAAAACAAATTTTACAAGTGACAAATTCATAAAACTTTGACTTTCTATTCTAGTTTACCATTGGAGGGAAGGTAAAAAAGTTAGTTTTGTCGCTCACCAGATGTGGAGGCAGAGTGTAGAGGAGATACAACGTCTTGCCAGGAAACAGCTGTGAAAACAGGAGCTGGGGCAGGGGGGAATGGGAGTTGGAGCAGCAGTGAGGAAAGTTCAGCTGGGAAGAGTGGAGAATGGGAACAGGTCTTGTGACTGCTGGGAGTTGTGTAGCCGGTTGTTAGGCACTCAGCCCTGCGGTTGCTGCCATTCCAGGGACCTGTCGGAAAGAGGAACCTGCAGTTCAGTCATTTCTGGCCGCCCTGTGGTTTCTGTGCCCCAGCTCCCTGACCCCAGCTGCCCTTCTCAGCTATGCTTCATCCATTACCCTCCCTCTGGCCACCCTGCTCACAGTGGCTTCCCGGCAGCGTGCCATCCCCTGGTTGCGAGTTGACAAAGCAGTTTTCAAAGTGTGGGTGACAGCACAGGATTGTCAAATGTATTCTTGGAGAAGGAGTAGAATTTAGAAAGGAGAAGCTTGATAACCACTGCTTTATTGTTAGGTTAAGACCTACTTTCCAATGGTGTCTAATACTGTAAGCTGAGTAGCCTCAGTGGATTGCTTTTCTCCTCCCACATGGGAAGACATAGAAGCTCAAATAAGCTTTGGCTCTTCCCCTTAAAAGTACCATTCAATGGCACATTACAGAAGTTGGTAGGGCTGGTCTTTTCTGGTTCAAGTTATTCTTTTCACACTCTTAATACCTCCCTTTCTCTCACGTAGTCTCACACACAGTTCAGAATCTGTGGTGCCACTGGTCATCCAGTGAGAAAATGGTGATAGTCCTTGATAGCCCACGATGGTTTTTCAGATTCTGTAAGCTTACGCTGGGGCCAGATCACTAATTTACAACCAGGTCCTCATGGTGCAGCTAAGGTAAGCAGGAGTCATCGGAAAGATTTAAGCTAATACTTTTCATCTCTAGATTTTTGTTACTAAATAGAGCGAACACACAACAGAGGGAGGAGTAAAGATTTTTAAACTATCTTTTACCATAGCTTCTTTCTTGGATGTCAGTTCATATTGGCTGTGCTTCTCTTTTTCATAAATAGATATAAAAAATGCATGTTTAAATTACTAAATGCTGTGCATTTCATTTGAAAACTTTTTCTTTTTTATACAGCCATGATTTCATTGGAGAATTCACAACGAGTTACAGAGAGTTATCGAGAGGGCAGTCTCAGTTCAACGTGTATGAGGCAAGTATTGTGAGTATTTACTCACTCTCAGGAAATAAATGAGAACGCTTCCAATGTTTTCATGGCAAACTGTTAATCTGCACAGTGCTTGTCAAAATCAAACGTTGGAATTATTTTACATTCCTCCTTTTATAAAGAAGAACCGAGAATCTAAAAGTGTTGCTTCACAAAAAGAGTTAAAGACAAGTAGGTATGTGTGCATGTGTATGCACACTGGGCTGTAAGAGGGCAAGAAGAGCACTTCAAGCAGCTGGGTTGCTATGATGTAACTTGGAGCAAACACTGGGTTACCCCCATTTGTGTATGAACAATTTGTCATTTATTTCTCCTTTTACTAAATGCTGCATGTGTTGTATGCTATTTTCTCCTGTCCAAAGAATATCTGGTGATTCCTGATTCCACCAGATGCAGAGTCACATGCCTTTGATCTTAAGTGCAGACTTCAGAATCTTTAGAGTTTTGATGCAGGGCTTACCAAGTGACAGAGAATTTAGCTTATTTATGTTTTTCATGTGATCAGTTATCATCTTTGCTTAAAAAATTGCACCTCATTTCTGGTTTAGGATTCATACATCTGCCAGGTACTGGGATTGACAGGTAGTTGTCAATTCAGTTATAGAGTTTTATATTGTTAGATGACTTGTAACTGTGGTAAGACCTTATGACGTACTGTAGGTGAATGCAGACTACATCTGCATTTCCTCTTAGTCATCTTTCTCTTCTCTTTTCTCCTCAAGACCCTGTGGCCAAAATTGTGTAGGCTTGTTTATTTCTGATCTAATAAATCCCTAGTTTAAAACTTCTTTCTCAGTTTAGTCTGAGATTATTGTAAACGTTTTGTTTCCAAGATCAAACTGTGCTAAATCTTCAAAATATGATGTAATTTATTCTCATCAATGCATTTGCGCAAGCAAAAAATGGGATGCACAAACTTGAAGTGTCATAACAGGACAAATTTTTTGCTGTTTTTTTTTTTTTGAAAGGTTGCTTTTAAAATCATTCCAGATATGGGCACAAAAAATTGACTGGGGAAAAAAAAAAGAATCTAAGCATTAAGAATCCTGCATTAAAACTTCATTTTTAAATTAATATTCCTGAAGAATCTTAGTCTGGAATGAGAAATGTATCATGAAATTTCAAAATGTGTTAAATGAGGAGAGGCAATAGGAGGAAAAGATTTTAAATTTCTTTTGTCACTGAGAAGTGTCAACTTGCAGACTCTTCCTAAGGGTATGTTACATTCTGCAGTGTTAAACTCTAGCTTATGTTTTTATAGATCCAAGAAATTTCATTTTCAGTTTTGAGTCCTCATTATTTTTATGCATAACGTAGATGACTTCAGCTTTCTCTTCAGTAGGTAACAGTGTGTAGTGCTGTAACTTCAAATACTGTGAATGTGCTCCCCAGCTAGAAGAGTACAGGTGAGTTAGAGTTGTGCTGCCTCTGAGCTAGTAAATGCTGCCTAGATTGTCTTAGTCTAGTGATCAGTTCTGGTGCTGATGTAACATGGTTATCCTCTTTGTAGGACCAGAGGTAGGAAGTCTGCCTACACTATAATGTGTACACATACTGGCTTGTCTACATCTGTGTCTAGGTCTGTGTGCACTGTATTGCATTGTGTACTTGGAGTTGTCTTCCAGAATTCCTGTAAAAGGAATTGGTTTCTTTCCCATGGTAAAACTGTGTGGAGTGTTTCAAGTTCTACCTCCTTTTTTATTTTGGTATGTGTGTGTGTACAAAAGCCAGGAAGCATTACACCTAATTTAGGTGATAAGGGTAATAGGCAACTAAGTCTAGTTGCCAGATTGCCCTGTATTTCTTCTTATCCTTCTTTTTTCACCCAGCAGTAGCCTAAGTAGTAGGCTACTTAGAAGCAGTAGCCTAACAATACCTAAGCATTTAATTCACCATCCTGATGACAGGCATTCTTGGTGCATTCACACAAAACCCCACAGCTGCCTTTGATACTGATGTGGTGGTGGTGGTGTTTGGGAACGGGTGGTCTGCTTAATCAGAGCAGTGTTACCATAAAGAGATACTCCCTGCAAAGGCTTAAGAGTAGCAATTTTCACATGGAAATAATGCCTGTATTCCAGGCACCTGTAATATTCCCTTGTGTGAAAATACACGCTGTTGTGTTTTCACATAGGTATGCATATGTCCAGCCATTTGTGTTAAAGATTTTTGGCACCCTCCATCTCACACGTGCTCATAGACAAAGTATATGGATTGTGCCAGATACTTTCAGTTTCTCTAAGGTGAAATGCTGAATCTGTAGGTTTTGCTCTGTACATCTTTCATAGCCTCACTTACCGAGATTTGCAAAAAGCTACCTTTTATTTTTAACTTCACTGATTTGTTGTCTTTCTCAGACAATTCTGTTCTCATTTTTGCTGTCTTTTATTTCTGCATACAAGCATTCCTACAACACAAAAAATGTACTGCTTAGACAAGGTACAGTCTGTGCTGTATTTATTGTCCTAAGGCGTTTATATACCAGGAACAGAGGAACCTTAGAAGAGTCCAGTTATGAAGTTCCTATTCAGTGCTTCAGATCACAGAGTCATGAACCCAAAGAACTGTGTGTTATAGGTATACTTGGTGTGCATTGTTCTGCGATTTCCAGACAGTATATCTGTCTGATAACTCTTTGACAGATCCTTTATAGAAATAAACTGATGATAAAATAGGAGATCTTTTGTCCCTTTCAGAGTTTACAAAGAGTGTTAAACACAGGAATAGTCCAGTTTTGAGTTTAGTTGTGTTTTCCTTTCTTTCACGTTGAAGAGGCTATAGTCTCCTCTAATGAATTTACTAGACGTTTGTGTCAGTTGAGTAATGAACATAACCCAAGAAAATACAGCATCTGCCAGTGTACCTAAGGGAAAGGTAGGAAAGATGACAGTGCATCCTCTTAGAGATTGCCTTCATTTTGCCTTGGTTCTTGGAGCCTTGCTCTTTTAGGTTAGACCTTGGCTCTTATCCTCATGCAATAGATTGCTGTCACCTCATCACAGTACAAATGCCCATTCCTAGGTCTGATTACCAGCAGGATTATTCTAGTTAAAGCAGCCCTCTCTTGGAAAATGTCATCATACACAGAGTCCTCCTTCTCTGTAGAAATTCTGGTAGCATAAAATGGGTCCTCTTACTGCATCAGCATTTTCAACCCTTGTCTTATATAATGCAGACCAAGTATAGGAACTGAAGAAAAAATAAGGCACTTATTTTACTAATGACCTTTTTTTTTTTCTCTGTGGTTTTCTATGTCCCTAAAAGTATTTCGTCTTTCTTGTATACTGGAGCTCCTTCCCAGCTTCTACCAGGGACATTGTGTGTGATGTTTTTGTTCGTCTATCCTTGATCTCCAATGTTAACAGATGCCAAGATTTTGATCTTATCCCTCCCCACCTTCTCCAGGGGAAAGTAATATGTAAGGTTCCCCAACATCAACAATGGTCATATGTGCCATCCAAAAAAAAAAAGGGAATAGGTTTTTCCACCAAATCTCCCTTTAACGTAGTCTTGTTAGTATGAGCAACTCCTCTTTCAAATTAGGAGCTAATTTGCCTTCAAATTATACTGCAGATAATGCAGGCACTTGGCTGTGTGATGCTACCTGGTGACTTGAAGATTCATATGCGCTGTAGTTGCTTTTGGGATGGTTCCATGACTAGGTCTTGAGGACTGCGGTTCTATTCCCTCTTTGTCCATTCTGGTAGGAGAGCCTATTCATGAATTTAGACTTATATCTGTGTCCAGACTGGTGAAACTCCTGACCAGCCTGTCTGCAAGATCTTCATTGAGGCAATCTTAATGCAATGATTGGAACTTCTTTCAGTTCTGCTTCTCCCAAGGGTGATTCAGATGTAAGACAAATTGAGGTAATTAGTCGTGGTTATCCTGGTAGACAGTTTAATTTCAAGACCTCTTATGTCCCTCAGAATAAATACTTAAGACCTTCTTCTGGGTTTTAGGTATGCTTTTTGAAGGATTTAGGTCAGCATCTGTATTTGCACCATGAGTTGCAGCATCATGTAGTTTGCATGCACAGTGTCTCTCAGAACTGAAATGTTTTCTATTTCCTCATAGAAAGATATTCTTGCTAATAATGAAAAGACAAGCCTATGTGGCTATAGCCAGTTTTTTCCTGTACAGTGTGCAGACCTTTGGTATTACTTAAGCTATCCTTTAATTGGTCTTGGACTACTGCCATTAAACTTCAGTATTTTGTAAAATGCCATATTCCTAATATAGGTGATCACAAATATGATGGTTTAGGCAAGCACTGATGCAAGGTAGGGAAGGAGGGTGCTCCAATTATGTGCTGCACTTTTATTTTGAAGATGAGCAAAGGTGCTGCTGTGCAAAGCAAGACAAAGATAACTGAAAGCCGTGGGGTTTTGTCGTATTTAGATCCAAGATCAACCCCAGAGTTACTATAATTTGCAGCAGTTTCCTATGGATAGTGTCACAGCACAGATTACATGTGCAGTGAAAATGTCCTTTCCTGTTCTATCACTGACATGACTCCTACCCTACCAGGAATATTCTGTCATAATATCTTAAGTCATTTTGCAGTTTCATAAATTTAGTATCAGTATCTTACTCTCAGCAATAACATACATTTCCTAAGCATCTCATGTTTGTCTCCCCACATTGCAATCCTCCATACTTCGGTACTGCTTCTACTTGATCAGTCTGTGCAGTATCAGAAAAAAAGAGACTGGACAAATTCTTTTTTAATTGTTTTGCATTTGCAAACTGACCCAAGGCAGGTAGAGAAATTTGTGTTTGAGTGAGTGTCCCATATTTTCGGATTAGAAACATTGCTATAACAAGCTCTTTTCAATTGACCTTTTTTTAATAGGTAAGAGTTTATGTAGCTTCCTAGGTTACTGCAGAGATGTAAGAATTTCAGAGCCTAAAAAACGTTGTTTTAGTTATAAAGTTATCTGAAATTTGAGAAAACAGCACATAAATATTATAATAATTATAGTACCTGGAATTATAGGAGAAACACAAGCTGTGATTTAATCCATCTTTGATCCCAAGTACATGCCTTGTTTCCCATGGTATTTAACTCCATGCTCTAGTGCATTTCCTAGTAATTCCTAAGAAACCAGTTGTCAAGTTACCTGAAGCAGAAGGTTCAGATGAATCTCCTTTTTGGCTTTTAACAGCTGCTGGCAAGAAATATGCTGCTAACTCAGGCCTGACCACTGGATTCTGGAGAGTTGTGAATGAAGGGCCACAGGGCAGGCAGGCAGTCTGTTACCTTCATCTTCCTCTTCTAGGCAATTGTCAGCAGGAGGCACTTTCTGGATAAGATTCTGGTTCCGCAG
>NW_010541074.1:36264-47989 GCF_000687285.1 Phaethon lepturus
AAACACCATTACACAGATTTAATCCACTGCTCACCAGTCAAGATGCTGTTAGTAGGAGGGACAGTTTCTTGAGGGGGGTTTGTAAGTGTTAAAGGGCTTGTGTGTGTGTAAGACAGTAAAAGCTTTGAAGAGTACTTACTGGATATAGTGTGGCATACTGGAGGGAAAGAAAGAGTCACTCTTGTTTAGCTTCTTTGGGAAGACCTCAAATGATAATTATCTCTTTCTGCCTTACATTTCACAGCTGTTCTGTGTCGTGCAAGGAATATGATCTTTAAATGTAATTTCATTTTGGTTGGGGGGAGAGAATTTTTGGAAGATGTGTATTACTATTTTTCCCATTTTCAGGCAAAATTGTTTAAATGTTTTATAGCAGTTAAGTGACTAAGATTTCAGTTGGGAATGTTTTCATTCCTTGTCATTCACAGAACATCTGTGACTAGCTTACAGTAAAACTTGGCAGTAAGCCACAAGGATTTGAGTTTCCTAGTTATATAGGAGATAGTTGATCGACCTAATTAACAAAATAATGTTTTGCTTCCAATTCCATGTGCAATTTTGAAAAAAGCAGGAGTACGTTTTAATGTGTATGTAATGAAGCTGACTGAGACTTGCTTTTGTATGGGTAGGTATTCAGAAGGGAAACAATTTTTACTGGTGGTAACAGTGAGAAATTTTATAGGTTCAAGGTGCATTCAAGACATTCAAGAAAACTGTTTAATGCTTTGTAGTAAAGTTCTGTGGTGATTCTTGTGTACAGGGAGTGCATTGAGCCCCAACAACTCCTGTATGCCAGTCAGGTGCTGGTGTGTGCCATTTTCATGAAATTATTTACTAGTTTCTATTCTGGCACAGTATGATCTGTCCATCCAACTGCTCTTCATGTCAGCCAGATCCTGCCATTGCACCAAATACAGAAACTAGGAGTACAACAACTCTCATGTTTCTCAGATAATACTGAGAAGAAGATGGAAACAGATTAACTGGATTGTGAAGAGGTGCATTGTGAGATGAAGCAGTGGTGACACAGTACACTGAAACACTGGAATTGGGAATGCAGAAAAATGCAGAATCTTGTGAAAATTCAAAGGACTGTTTCACCGAGCACTGAGATTTAATGAACACTCTCACGTCTGTTGCCCTGGTCCCCTATTTGTCAAATGCAAATAACAGCACCAGCTTACCTAGCAGATACCATGAAGATAAATTCACCGGTTTTCAAATATGTATATATCCCAGCATTGAGGTGCATAAATAAACAGAATGCTGAATAAATTTAGAATACACTGAAAATAGGCTACTTTCTGCATTGGAAGTGTCTTAACACTTATCTTTATGTTAATTCGTAAATTATACTGCTTTAATATTTGTATCTGTTTTTCTAGGTAATAAATCCAAAGAAAAAAGGAAAAAAGAAAAAATATGTTAATTCTGGAACAGTAAGTAAATATATTTTACATTACTAGATGGTTTTCTCTTGAAACAGAGTGTAGATGACTTGTAATTTAACAGGATTAGAATAGAACCTTCTGTGAAGGCCACAGCAATAAACTATTTACTGTTATACAGCATTTGTTTTCTGATTTTTTTAATTTGAAGAATCTGATAAAAGCTGTGTCCAAGTGTGCTGTTAAGTTGCCAGTGATTTCCAAAATGAGTTTTCGCAAAATTTTAGTCAAATTCTTGAAACAATTGACTGAACACTATGAATTTTTATCTGAAATATATCTACACTTTTAAAAGTCAATTTTCTTTTTAAATTTAACTTTTGAGCTAGTATCAATAAAAGCTAGTATGCTTATCGTAGCTAAACCAAAAAGAGTCAACATTTTTTATTACCAACAGGTTTTTGTAAATTTTTGTTGAAAGATCTGTTAGTGTAGTTTGGGATGAGAGTTTAATGTCCTGTTGTTCTATTCCATATTCTGTTTTATGAACCATTTGCTAGCTATGCAAATAATTCCCTTCAGCACTTTCTCAGCTTCCGTGTTCTGGCATCCATGATGTTCAAAACATCAATTACAAAAAAATGAAGATAAATGTTGAAGAATTGTGTGTTGGAAAACTTAATCAGATATATGCTTTTTGAAAACACATCCAGTGTGGGGTTTTTTCTTCTACATGAACAGTGCCACTGAAGTCAGTAGGGCTTTCACTCTGAACTGTAGCCTTGAAGGATTTTGTCATTCTCACATATATAAGTTTGCTTATCAGTAGGAAAATAAACACTTATTTTGTACCTCTGCTTTAAATTGTAAAAAAAAAAAGACAGAGCAGCTTGTCCATGAAAATTTACCTTACAAGATCCGATTCATTAGATAATCTAATTTTTGCTAACGTATTCCTTTTACTACAATTTAGCGTGTTAAAGTTCTATTACACTGAATTAGTGACTCAGAAACTTATGAAAAGTGATTATTTCAAATCAATACTAAAAGTAAGTGTACTCAAAATTGTAGGTACAAAATCTGGCTTAGGGTACAGAAGAGCAAAGAAAGCATTTATGTGTTCAATTTTCCTGTTGATTTTGCTTTTAAATATTTAACACCTTCACATGTATGTGTCTGCATTTGAAGGAACATATTTTACTCATATTTGGACAGGCAAAATCAACTGTTATTGTCAAATTGTTGAGATGTTATTCTCAAATTACATGGAAATTTCCAATAAACAGTTGTTAGCAGTACTCTGTCCTTTTTCCTTCTCCACCAGTGTTCTCTTCTGTTGGTTTTGTAAATTGTTTCCTTTATGAAGTTCTCTCTGCCCCCATTTGCCTTTACTTCTACTAGTCCTTTAGGCTTCCCTTATACTTCTCCAAATTGTCACTTTCTCTGGGTTTGCCTGCAGTTTTGCTTTTCCCCATCATTCACCCAAGATATTCTTTATCCCACAGATTTCTAAATTTCCAAAGCAGACGTCAAGACCATCATTCTCACTAATAGGAAATTGGCTTGTAGAAAACTTTACTTAATATAGATTACTGACTGCTATCTCACTGCTACTTTAAAGAGCTATGTACATACACTGGCCATCTCAATTCATTATTCCTTAAGGGGTCATTTTAAATTCAGACAAACTACATACTAAGCAGAAATGTTTCAGAATACATGATTAATTTTGAACACAGCAAAGCAGTGAAATTTAAAATTCACTGTATAAAACTTGGAACGTTAGTAGTAATTGTCTGTAAGGAAGTTTGGCCACTTGGGAAGGGTATTGTCTGTTTCCGTTTTTTACCTTTTTAAATTAGATTCACTGAAAACATTTGCTTAAAATAAATAGGAACAAGGTCACCATCTGTAATAAAAGATGAACCATTCAAATTACTGTATCCAGTGGGAAAATGCATAGGAATTTCAGTCTTGCATGCAAGACTATGCTACTGATAGTCTGGTAGAACTTTGTTATGGTCTTCTGTTCTCAACTAGAAGGGTCATTTGATGGTTTTAAACTTTGCAAGTCAGAATCACAGAGAATGTGTGACAAAGGAAGTAAGATAGAAGACAGTTACTACCTGTTATCTCATTCTCAGTCCAAGTTTACAACATAGGAATATTTTCAATTTTTATATTTTGCTGCAGTTGGAGGCAAATCAAACTTTGTGACAAACTTTCATCCCCTTTTTGTTCTTTGTATCGTTATCAGTGAATTTGCTTTGAGTAGTTTCTTAAGCAGTTTTCACTGACTGCCTGATGCACTTATGTTGTGAGAGAGTTTTATGTCACTTTGTAAATAAAACAAAAATAATTTGGCTTGAATTCTTTGCTTTGTAAATGTTGTGTGGTATATGAGGATACTGAATGCTAGATCTTACCCACTTGAGTTTATAATTCTGTGACTCAAGTGCTGGAAATGCCAGTAACACCTTTAGACCACTGTGTTTTGGACCTACAGCATTTCTGAATGATAAAAAGCTGGGAATGAAGAAATTTCTTATCTTTGCATTTTTTATATATCCCACTTAATTTTTTTAGTTATTTCGTATATATGTATAATTTACTAGGTTTTTTCAGTCTTGGCTTGCATCAGTACTCAACACCACTTGAAATTACATAAATAACTGTAACTGAGTTCTTCAGACAATGTTGAAGTACTCACAGAATAGATGCATTATCATCTAGCCTCTAATATTCATGTGTAGATGTAGTGCACAGTAATCAGAAGACATGCATGTGGTAACCTGCTCTGGAATACAATCTTCCATCCCTTACCCTCTTGCTTAAAAAAAAAAGGCAAGAAATTGTATCAGACTTTCAAATTTGTCTCTTCCCTTTCAACAACTGACTATTTAATGATTTCTTTAAAAAAAAAAATCTTTTTTCCCTAATAACAATACTGTAGGGAATTATGTCTTAAGGATAGAGCTCCAAAAACATTGTGCTTATGTCTCT
Source organism: Phaethon lepturus (assembly GCF_000687285.1). Lineage (NCBI taxonomy): Eukaryota > Metazoa > Chordata > Aves > Phaethontiformes > Phaethontidae > Phaethon > Phaethon lepturus. The sequence continues at coordinate 40,656 of NW_010541074.1, forward strand.
ACTTGTTCAACTGGGAAATGACAATTCACATCTGACTCTCTTTTATTTGCTTTCAGGTAACATTGCTTTCCTTCCTAATTGAAACAGAAGTTTCATTCCTTGACTATATTAAAGGCGGGTATGTGATTGGCAACAAATCTTTCTTGTTTTCACAATCTCATTGTAATTCACTAATAATTTGTCTATGTACTTTGCATATGATGACTCTTAAGTAGTATCTGTAAAGAACTGTATTGTTTCCTGGTTTTAGAGGCTGTATTTTCCTACATAAAACCTGCAGATAGTTATTGATGTAAGTTAAGTTATGGAACTTCGCTTATAATGTTGGAATTGGTGTTGGTACTAAAACACTGAGATTGAGTAATGACCTCTCATCAGCCAGTGAAAATTGGATTAACCAAAAGGGAATTATCTATATACTATTAAATTAGTAAAATGCTGTTTTATTTCTTCCGATTACACTGACCTTCAGTGTATTTAATATGGGCATTTATTTAGAGCCTTTCCCATTCAAAGGCACTTTTTCAATACTAATTATATAAAATTCATAACATGTTCAGTTTCTCATTAATTGTCATTTTCCCAAAAGGGAAGTAGAGACAGAAGCATCGAATGGCTTACCCTAGAACATGCCTGGAAATGGGATCGAATCTCAGAAATTCCTGGCTCTTAACCTCCCTACCAGAATGCAGTTCTTCTCTAAGATAAATGGAAATAATTTATTATACATTCCTAGGCACTTAATATGGATTTTTGCAGCATACAATCTGAATGTATGTTTGTGCCAGTCTTTAAGCAGGCTTCAGCTGAAATAAAAAAGAAGTCTGTGTTCTGTTTTGGCAGTAGCAATACAGGGCTTTGCCTTTGTTCCCAATAGTGGTAATCCTACAGATGCGCTTAAGGTTTATTCCTAATACATTCATCACTGAAGTTCATTAAGTTAAAGTGACACCCCCAATCATAATTTTTAGCTACAGAGAAACTGTGGGTAAGCTATCTCGACTGCCATTGCTTTCAAGGTTTTGAAAAACTGCAGCCTGAAGTACTATTCAGTACTCCATACTGAACTGATAACTTGCAGAGGGAATGGATTGTTGTTAAGCTGTGCCCCAAACTGTTGACCCTGACCCACGGGGTGCTGCAGAGTGTAATTTTTTTCTCTCTCAAGGACTAATGGCCTCTTTGATGTTTCAGTTCTCCCAAACAGTTAAATTTTAAAGTTAGAAAATCTATATTCACTGCTGTTCAATCTCCATCCAAGAAAATAAATATTTTCACTAAGGGTGAATTCAGTCTGTTAGGTCTGTCAAAACACTGTGTCTTTTGGCTCATTAAGATTAAACCTGACAATATTTTATCCATAGTACTTCAAGATGGGAAGGCTTAATTAGGGTTTTTAACATGGATGTAGACATATTCTCTTTAAAATTCTTATTCAATATCTTTGGAGAAATTTGTGATTTGACCTGCTCATTTGCTCGCTCTTTGGTGGCTGAACGTATTTTCTCACTTGGATGGGATGCAGAGCCTCTGCAACATTTGATGTGATTGTTTGCTCTTACAGTGCTATGTGGTATACACGATTGGTTATGGGTGACCTTCAGAGTGAGTTGTATAGGCACATCGTTGAGGTGTGTAAGTAGTGGGACACATTAGTGGAGGGAAGGGGCTGTGTCAGGGAGCAGCTGTGCCTCCTCCTAATGGCTGGGGAGCTGGGAGCGGAGCTGGGTAGCATGGCTGGCAGGGCAGGGTCTCACCAGCCAGGGCTCAGCAGGGCAGGCCCAGAGATGGTGGCCAGGCTCAGTTAATAGGCCAGATCATTGCAAGTTTGCGGTGATGAGGCAGACCAAGGTCAGGCTGGGAAGGCGAACCACAGATCTGGGTCAATCTCAGGTCCAGTGATTGCCAGGTTGCCCTATGGTGGGTGAGGCAGGGAGGTCAAGCCAGGAAGTAACTCCATGGATCAGGATCTGGATTAACGGACTCCATGGCCAGGCATGAGCTTGGCTGGGCTGGAGACCCGTACTCCTCTGACGTAGCTCAGGCAGGGACGGAAGGCAGAGGTGAAACGGGGCTCCTGAGCCAGTGCAAGAGGGGTGGAGGGCCAAGGTGAGTATGTTTAGGGCCACTGAAAGGTGTTTTAGTACACTCAGGACCCCTAAACTTTGTTCCAGGCTGCTTCTGGACTGTAAACTATCAAGCTCGTCTAGAATTGCTATCCTACCTCCAGTTCAGTTAACTGGAAACGCTGCTTGCTGCTGCTGGAATATTTGTCTCTGTTTCCACTCTTTGGATCTTACGGTTTTTCCTCAGAGAGCATTTAATTCAGTTATTGACTGCATTAGAATCTGTTACAGTTTAGCAAAGGTAAAACTTCCTAATACAGGTCAGGCATGCTGTCAAGGTACTCTGCATCTTTATCACCTGAAGAATGTGTTAAGTCCATATGCTGTAAAGAATTCTATCAGCACATTTGCTTGACAAGCTGTTCCTGAGGCACCTAGGTTGCCATGGTTAGGAAACCAATTATTGCTATGTTTCTGAGTCTATTTCCAATGATCGGTATGTCGTCTTGTGCCTGCTTTGAATCACTGTGAGTAACAGATAGACATCTACTTGAGATAACATAAGAGTACTTAGAGCATCAAGGTTCTGGATTTGTTTGCTGTATGAACAGTCATGATCCAGTGGTTGTGGAGCCCTTCTGATTTGTGCAAGTGTTCTCTTGTTAGTAGAGAATACTAGAGTTTGAGACAAACTGGTTACTTTCATTAGGACTGCTGTTGCCTTTCTCAGGAGCATTCCTGTTGTGGACTTGAACAGAAGTAGAAAATGGCCATCCATTCCTGTTTACCAAAAGTTTGTATTGAATGAAGCATATGTATACACAGATGCATTAAGAAACAGTTTTATCTCTGGTGTTGCTGGTTGTTCTTTCAAGTGTGTTATACATATATTGCACAACCCATCTTATTCCCCATTCATTCAAAATTCATCTCTACAAGAAGAGTGTGTATAAGGAACTGAGGAATTAAGTTTTATACCTAAGTTTGGAAAGAAAAGAATATAGTGGGTGCATATGTAATCTTTTTAGGGTGGTTTATCACATTTCTAACTGAGATGTTGCAATACAAGTTAATAAACCAAATTATGTACATTCAGTAGACAAATAATAGAAATTTTGAATACAAATAATACTTTGTTATTGATATTTTGTATATATCACTGTAACTGCAAATCAAAGGAGTCTTGTCATATAAATAATTACCACTTAAGCTTTTTTCCTCTCTTCTATATAAAAAGAATGTAATTTGGTAGAATGCTCTGTGCTTGAAAGTATGAGTAGCAATACTTATCATTTAATTATTTTATACAGAATCTTGTTTAGTGATTCATACAGTTATTTTTAAGTACATGCTGGTGAAAACTTTAGAAGTACTTGTATAAAATGATGCCTTTTCTTCTGCATCCTATACAGTTTTGTTATTTGAAAACATGACCAGGAGGCTGAGACTCAAGAGTCGTTTTCTTGGCTTCTCCCTTCTTTCCTTCATTTCATTTAATACTACTACATATCAGTTGCAGTCCAGTTGACAGATTTTGAAAGAAGGGTGAAGAGAAGATTTCATCATTAATCAGTCTGTTTTCCCATCAGTATGTCCTCCAGAATTGTTTTTTTAGTTCCCTGTTTTTCTTCCATTTAGTTAGACAAGGCGAAGAGAACACTGGTTCTGCAATAGGCACAATAGTGGCCCTTCCATAAATGGATGCTTATGAAATACTTCAGAACTTTCATTGTAATTGATTTGAGGTGTCTAGAACTAATACTGATTTAATGGAAATCTTGACAGCTTTAACTGTGACAAATTGGGTTTACAGTATTGATTTCATTTATGTTTTGAGTCTGCATCTGTTTAATTAGGATATTCCATTATAAGTATCATCAATATGACTGTTGGGTTTTTTTCAGAGCTTTGAAGAATGAAGTAGAAGTTTTTCTGTAAATTCTGATTTTGTTTTACTACACAGCACTGGATTTTGTAGCAGTATGGCAGGAAAGAGGCAGATGTCTCATCTGCATCAAGTGGTGCCATCTTAGTAGCTGGCTTTTCCTTACATCTTGATACTTAATCACATATTTTGCCACACTGACCTTCCCACATATAAACCAGGTACATTGTGCTAAAAATTAATGTATATTTCAAAATCAGATTTCTCCTGGCACTTATCAATTAATAACATGTTCCTATCAAAACACCTCCAAATATATGAATATACTCAGGAATGTAAGGGATACAGCCTTGAAGAGGAATGTAATTGAAATCATCCTGATTTACAGGAATTGCTGTCAGTTAGTTTATAGTCTGCTTTGTTTTTGTTTCGAAGAAAAATCAGGATCCAAAAATCCACAAGACTTAGAGGACAGAAATGGCATTTTTTGCAGAAGTTTCTAGCCTGTTTGACTTATTAGAATAGGGAGTGAGCTAACAAGTTACAGTAGGCATTTATAAATCAATAAAATTCAGGAGCTGAATCCTTCTGGAACTCAAAAATACTAAATGATCTCTTCTGTCCCAGATTAGTGGAAGATAAGAGAAAATGTTTTCCTCCGATCGTGTTAAAAGCCTAACCTTCATTCAGGTTTTTGGAAATGAACACCCACAAGTTGTTTGGATTCTAAGGGCTTTGGACATATATTTTTAACTGAATTGTACTAAATCATTGATGGTCAAAATGGAAATTTAGAACTCCTTTCATGACAGCTATTTTCATCCAACCACTACACCATATAATGTAATGGCATGCATATTTATGTTTGGAGGACACCTGGTATGACATACAGTTATGAAGCAAGGGCTGCTGTAGCTACATATTTTAGAGGCTTTACCATATTTTTTTTGTATCCTTGGAGAATAACAGGGAGTAATAAGACTATGTAAGAGGAAGATCTTGTAGAGCTTTTATCAAAAAAATCTTCTTTACCTTGATACTGAATTTGGCTAAACAAGCATCTGCGAAGGGGAAATTATAAAAGAACTGTCACTGGGGACTTAAATGCCATGGAGACGATACAGCCTCTTGGTAGTGTTAGTTACTCCATTGGCTCTGTTGTAGAGTTCTGCACAGTAAGTGGTCCTCAGATCTTCAACAGCTCCCCCCTGCTAACAGACCAGCTGGTTGTCACTCCAAAGCCACAGGAGGAAATTCATGTTTCCTTCCAATGTACTGTTTAAAAAACCCCTAATCATTACAAATGTTACCAAGCCTAGTCAAAAGCCTACATCCAGGCTTAGTTTGTTCCCTTATGTATATCAGTGCTAATAGAGCTCTTATTAAAAGACAATAGGTTTCACCTTGCTCTCCCAAAGAAACAAACAAAATGGTTCCTCAGTGACTGTGAGGTGAAGATTAATGTTCCTTTTAAGATACTTTCTTCATTTCTCGTGGTAGTATAGGGTAAAATCACCTGTCCAGGTATAAAATAGATCATGTCTTTCTGTATCAACTGAATTCTGGCAGAGCCGTAGTGATCTATCCAGCTCTGAATCCACAAGGTGCATTGCTGTGCTTGGATATTCTATCAGAGTTCTCTGCTGGGACAGGACATTTAACAGCTCAGCCTGCCTAGCCAGGTGTCAGTGTTCTAGCGGCTTCTGTGCAAAGCCTCATTACCTTGAAACGTCAGTGGTGTCGCAGGTGTCATGAGCTTTTAATGCAGCTCCTTGGAGAACTATGCAGCTGGAAAAGCAGGGACACAGCCTTAGCCAAAGAATTTCCTCATCAGAAACAAGAAGTTTTGTTGTCTTGATGTGTTTTTACAATTGCATCATTTAATCAGGCACCTAAATTTGTCTCAAAGACTTCAATTTTATATGCTTTTTTAAATTTTGAGCATCCTTATCCTGACGTAATGATTTTTGCCGCTAATGTCACTTACACAAAATACAGTAATCAATAATCTTATTAACAATGCATTATTGTTGATGAATTTTAATAATAACAGTGACCTCATAACGTGTACTTAATACAACCTAAGAATTACTCTGTTAAAAAGAAATAAAACATGTAGTAGAAATAAAAACAGGACAGTGGACTTTCAGATATATTCATTACATTTGACAGGACTTTAAGTTAGACTCAGAGGGAGAGGGGACTAATACCAGGCTTACCCATGACAAGTTGTGGGATGACACACCAAGATTAGGGGGACGGGATGCTAGTGAGGCCCCTCAGCTTGTTGCACTAGTGAAAGATCTCAAAGGAACTAAGGGATGTTCCTCTAAGAGGGTGACACAGCCAACAGCCCAGCTGAAGTGCCTCTACACCAATGCATGGAGCATGGGTAACAAACAGGAGGAGTTGGAAGCCACCATGCTGCTAGAAAGCTACGACTTTGTTGCCATTACTGAAACTTGGTGGGGCGAATCCCATGACTGGAGTGCAGCTATCAATGGCTACAGGCTGTTCAGAAGGGACAGACGAGGAAGGAAGGGTGGAGGCATTGCCCTCTATGTCAAGAAATGGATAGAGTGTGAAGAACTGTCTCTGAAGAATAGCCACAAGCAGGTGGCTTATGGGTAGGAATCAGGGGCCGTGGCAACAAAGGGAACCTTGTGGTTGGTGTCTACTACAGGCTGCCCAATCAAGGGGAGTCTATTGACGAAGCCTTCTTACTCCAGCTACAGGAAGCATCATGCTCGCAGGCTCTTGTCCTGCTGGGGGACTTCAGCTACCCCACATCTGCTGGAAAAGCAGCACAGCAAGCTGTAGGCAATCCTGGAGACTCCTGGAGTGCATTGAGGGTAACTTCCTAAGCCAGATAATAGACAGCCCTACCAGAGGGGATGTGATACTGGACCTGTTGATCACCAACACAAGTGAGCTGATTGGTAGTATCAAGGTTGGAGGCAGCCTGGGCTGCAGTGATCATGCACTGCTGGAGTTCATAGTCCTGAGGGATATGGGGCAAGCAAAGAGTAAATCAGGTCCCTGAATTTTAGGAAAGCAAACTTCCAGCTCTTCAGGGAGTTAGTCAATAGGACCCCCTGGGAAAGTGCCCTCAGGGACAAAGGAGCAGATCAGAGCTGGCAGACCTTTAAGGATGCTTTCCATAGAGTGCAAGAGCTCTCGATCCCCAAGTGTGAGAAATCAGGAAAGGAAGGCAAGAGGCCAGCATGACTAAGTCAAGACCTGCTGGTCAAACTGGAGGGCAAGAAGGAAATGCACAGGCAGTGGAAGCAGGGATAGGTATCCTGGGAAGAGAACAGGGACAGTGCCTGGTTGTGTAGGGATGGGGTCAGGAAGGCCAAGGCACGGCTGGAGCTGAACTCGCC
>NW_010541074.1:48279-48500 GCF_000687285.1 Phaethon lepturus
ATGTATTGCCAAAGCCACTCTCCATGACATTTGAAAAGTCCTGGCAGTCAGGTGAAGTCCCTGGAGACTGGGAAAAGGGAAACATTGCACCCATGGTTAAAAAAGGTAGCAAGGAGGACCCTGGGAACTACCAACCTGTCAGCCTCACCTCTGTGCCTGGGAAGATCACGGAACAGATCCTCCTGGAAATTCTGCTAAGGCCCATGAAGGACAGGGAGGTG
>NW_010541075.1:0-328 GCF_000687285.1 Phaethon lepturus
GAGACAGGTTCCACAGCACAGGGCCTGCTGGCAGCGGGTGGAGTGCAACTATCTCCAAGGGGGAAAAGGATTCTCGCTTATGAGTTGTCAGACCTCATCTAGAGGCCTTTAAACTAGATTCAAAGGGGGAAGGGGATAAAAACTTACTACAGAGGGGCCTAGGGGGGCAGCATGGTAATGCTGGGGGTGTAAATTGATAACCTGGCTCAAGTGCATCTACACCAATGCATGCAGCATGGGCGCCAAACAGGAGGAGCTGGAAGCCATTGTGCAGCAGGACAGCTATGACTTAGTCGCCATTACAGAAACATGGTGGGATGACTGTAAT
>NW_010541075.1:346-911 GCF_000687285.1 Phaethon lepturus
GCAATATTGAAATTCTGCAGTCAAGTCATGGGATAGCCACATTACTGTATGATTTCACTGTCCAATCACACTTAAGAATGACACTGAAATTACCACTGTTCTACAGGTTGAATGGTAATTTTCCTATTTAATTGCTGATCCACTGTTAAGGGTGTCACAGCCATTTTTCAAAACTGGTTTTCTGGAAGAAACCATTCTTAAACGGTTTCTCACAATTGTGAGCCCTTGTTCTTGTAGGGGACTTGAACTTACTGGACATCTGCTGGAAGTATAACACAGCAGAGAGGAAACAGTCTAGGAGGATCCTGGAGTGTGTGGCAGATTACTTCCTGACACAGCTGATAAATGAGCCTACCAGGGGAGGTGCGCCACTTGACCTGCTGTTTACAAACAGAGGAGGACTGGTGGGAGATGTGGTGGTTGGAGGCCGTCTTGGGCTTAGCGACCACGACATGATAGCATTCTTGATTCTTGGTGAAGTAAGGAGGGGGTTCAGCAAAAAGCTACTATGGAATTCAGCCTGTTAGGTCACTAGTTGAGAGAGTCCCTTGGGAGGCAGTCCTGA
>NW_010541076.1:0-3828 GCF_000687285.1 Phaethon lepturus
ATAATAGATCCTATTTTTAATATGTGGTTACACAGATAGCTGCTGGATTTTAAACTATAAGCAATGTGTATTTTATCTCCACGTGTAATGGGTTTGGGTACTGCATGTGCCTGTATGACTAATACCTAAGTGTCATCCATCAGCGATGAGCACTGTGCCAGGAGTACAAGAGCACTGGAAACTGAGTTCTTGAATTCTCGTCCAGGGAAGGGTATTGATCTCTATTTTTAAATAGTCTCTTCAAACAGGCAATTCTGGGACCCATGCACCATTTTTATTTTTTTATTGAAAGAGGACTTACAGGATGACATGATAATATAAAGGTGTATTTGCTGCAACAGATGAAAGAGCTTAAGCTGAAATGGAAGCACTGTATAGAGACCATATACTCGGCTACACATGGGAAAAATATCCACTGCTTAGTTCATGTGCACACATAAAATGCCAGAGGATAGATGCAAATAACCTGTTTGCAATTCCTCACACTTTGTAGATATTTGGGATTTGTCTCATGTAGAGCTGTCATATAAAACTGTCCCTAGCAGAAAAAGGTAAAGATATACTGTCAAAAATTATTCTCACTATAAAAACCTGCTTGTAATTTTAAAACAGTTGTGGGACTAATTTTTTTTAATTGCACAGCAGAAGCTCAGACTAATTTCAGTAGAGTTAACCTTGCTGTGCCGGAATCAAGCTGACAGAGAGAGAAGTGGGAATCAAGCTCACTCCATTTTTTCTTACCTCACAATGAGTTTATCTTTGAAAAAAATTTAGCAAATTATATTTATCAAATTTACCAAGTTAAAATGCATGAACTGCATTCAGACACTTAAGTTGAGCATTCTTGGATTTCCAAAGTGACTGGAGAGCTCACTATATAGTGGGAAGAAAAAAAACCCAGGTGCGTGAAGAGAAGGTTATCTGGATTCAATTTATGCTTACCTGGAAGATGACACTGCTTCTTTCAGAGCCTTCATGTGACCATTATAGTCCAAACATAGGAACCTTTAAAAAATGCTGCACAGCCCATGAGCATCACAAGCGCGTGCTGGAGCATTGCTGTTGTGACCCATAGCCCTGAGCCTAATAACCCTCCTAATACGTGGGGTTATACACAGGCGAAGCACCAGCGAAGGTCCTGTTGCCCACAGCTAACCACCCACCTGCAGCCGCGAGTCACCGCCTATAACCTCTGGTTACAATCACACGACTCAAAGGGATCGATTTGCCATAGCCCACCTGAATGACCGTCAGTGGCTCTGGCATGGGCATGAGAGTACTGAGCCAAACTAAAGTCTTGCTTTTGCCAAAATGGTGGGGTCCAGCTCCTCCCCCCCGCCCAGCTTCCCATCCTCTGTGCTGCATCCTTATTCTGTGCCAGTCCCAGGCAGGACAGAAAGGAAAGGGGTTTATGGAACCCTCCTGTTTTGGTTAAATGGTCTGCTATTTTGGCTCAGTGGCCTGTGAAAACACAACATCACTGTTGGCCTAACGCAGGTGTGGAGTCAAACAGGCTTTAGGTAGCTTAACCCTGTACGTTTTACTTGGCAGCCTCCAGCAGGGACAGCGGGTGCCCCAGCTGGTGGACAATGGCTCATTAAGGCAAGGGAACTCGCAAGCTCTGCTACCGCTCTTTCTTGCCAGGCTGCTCCAATCAAGGTGACATGGAAAACAACAGCAACTGTATGTCTGGCCTGCCTTGTTGCAACAGAAGATGCATAGTTGGAGTGAAGGAAAACAGTAAATCACATGAAAAAATACTCATCTGAATATATCAGCAAGAGCTAGAGTACACGCAAGTGGTAGGGCAGGTACTCACCGGTGTTAACTTTTATTCATGTAAACAGTTCCACCAAAGCCAAAGTGAGAACTGGAGTGAATATGCTGTGCATGTTGTGTGTTGGAAGGTTCTATAATCTGCCTCAGAGTGACTAACCATGGTATTTTATCATGAACAGTTGGTGAATTATTTTTGACCCAGATGGTAACAGGCCCTCATCAAATGTTTGGTTTGATTCATGCTAGCTGAATGGGTCCGCTAATCATGCTCTCATGTTGTATGAAAAATGTTTTACAGGTTTATGTGATTTAGTATAACTCTCTATAGATTTTGGCACTATTTCACACAAGAACTACTCTTCTGCAAATTAATTTCTAATGGAGTGTCCTAGTATCTTATCTATTTCCAGCTCTCTGCCATTACCTGTCACAATATTTTGCACGATGGCAACATGCCAAGAAATGCAATGTCATGTTAATAATTGTTAATATATCATGCATGTTTCAGGGCAGATAGCCAAAGTGATAGGTGCTTTAGAAAAAATAAAACAATTTTTTTTTTCTTTTTGCATTTCTTATTCTCCATCACTTTTTATTTTACAGGCTGCTTGTTCTTCTTCTCTCCTTGTTCTCAGTTGCTGAAATATTTCTTTTTAGTGACCACAAAAAAAATAAGGAGCAGTATATCACTGGTCATCTGTAAACCATAATTTAAAAATCTGTGCTTTGGAAGTATGTTAATCATCACATCTGATAAGCCTTCTGCTGGCTTGCAGTGATGTTTTAAACAAATAACAGTTTTTCTTTGCTAAAATGTTTTTAATTGCTTGCAGGGCTTATCAGCATCTGCAAAGGTAAAATACTTAAACTCCCTAGTGAGCTGCACGATTTCCAGTTAGTTCTACATCCTCTTGATATCAGTCCCATGTGCCTAAAACGTGATCTGCTAAATACACATCTACGCTGAGCAAAATATGCACATGCTAAATGATCACTTCGCGGGCGGGGAGGGCTGTGAATCTGTTTTAGCTGACTGCATTTACTAGTCAGTGAAAACTCCCTTTATAGGCAATGGAAAGTAACCATCCCACCATCTCTGCTTAAGACAAGTGAGATCAATTGCTCTCCCTGGGTACCTGCTTCTCTCTGTAAAGTCACTGTAAAGGGAGACTAGGTGGCTGCCTCAGGTTTGATCCATATTTATAAAGCAATATGATTTAATTAACTTAGCCATAGACTGTTTGCTGAAGTGTGGCTCAAGGTATCTCAGTGAGATGATATCCTATATTCAGGGTTGAATAAAATAGTACTTGGATAATCATTTATTAAGCAGAAATGGTTCTCATGAGGTTTGGTCCAAGTCTGCAAATTCATAATTCAAAACACATCAGTAAATTATAACCTCTGTTTCTTGAGTTTAAGGATGGTGTCAAGCCAGGGATATGCATGTGATCCCTGAAGCTGAGTGATTCTGGAGTGCAGAGAAAATTCAGACCCCAAACTGGAAACATAAGTCATCTGAAACATAACATCTGACTGAGACCCTCTTTACCATTAGTCAATAAAGCATGTCCCAGAGCTTGTTGCATGGTCACCACTTAAAAGAAACAAATGTGTTATTTTGTCCCTTTGGAAAAGCTGTATACCCACATATCATCCCTATTTCTTATTTCAGTGTACCTCAGCACAGTCAGTCATGGACTGCAGTTGTACAGCATGTATTACTTCTGTTCAAATCCATACAAAGGCTATTATTTTTAGCATATGTAACTGAATTGATACAGCACAGTTCTCATGAGGAAACATCTCTGTATGGCATACACTTTGTACTTGGGGAGACATTAGCTGCACAGCTATCTTCAGAGTAGTGTGTGCATTTACCTGAACTAATGAGCTGATTTCCCTGGGAAGATCAAAAATGGTAACTGACTGACTTATAATATATTTTTGAAGCCATAGCGGACTCTGTACTAGATCTCTACTCCACTGTCTGGTGTGGAGATGTATATTTTATCTCTCTCTCCCCCCCCCCCCTTTCTGGTTTCATTT
>NW_010541076.1:3859-4770 GCF_000687285.1 Phaethon lepturus
GTTACATCTTTACAAAAGTAAAGATACAGGTATTTTCTATACCAGTACAGCGAATCTCACTATCCAACCACCAGAGAACACTCATCAGTGTAGACTCTAAAGTGCAGAAGGAAGGATGTTTATGAGTAGCAAGAAAGAAGGATAAAGTCTAAGAAGGCTTTGGTCTTATCCTATAAACCACTTATTTGTGTGCTTCATATATTACATTCATAAAAGATGGCCTGAACTGTGGGATATCTGCTCTTCACCAGCATGTGAGAGACCATTCACAGAGTACTGAGTTCCTCGGATCCTCCCGCACGGTAAGGAGAGCTGCTTCAGTGAGCAGACCCTTACCGAATAAACAGGCCAAGGCTGTGGACCATTCACTAAACAGCTCAATCTTCCCGAATAAGGAACGACCGAAGGAGCCCATGGACATGGTGCAATGTTGGTCTTGCCTGTGGCTGCTCATCTGGTGCTGCTTGTCCCCGCTAGAGGACAGGGAGGGAGGCAGCAAGGAAACATTGTTTTTTGTAGCAATCAACAATCAACGCAGCAGAAAAAAAAAAATACTGTGGGGGAAACCCTTGCGTTAGCTGGGTGCATCTCAAAGGCAGGTGGATGCAGAGAGGGATGTGGCAGAGGAGGCTGTGCCTGAGAGAAGGAAGGGTTTGTCTGGGCTGACCAAGGCCTGCACAGCTTCAGAAAAGAAACAGTCTCCACGGCCGGGAGGTGATGCCTGTGAGGAAGAGGAGCTGGAGCTGTGAGGTCGTCCCTGTCGCTCACTTAACAGCAGCTTAAACCAACTGCTATTCCAGGCGTAGAGGGACATCATTTTCCAGGCGCAGGAGCTCCCACGCCCTCATATTTCCGATTTTTTTGCGGCCACTCTTTTGCGGTCTCCCTGCCCCAGGGGGACGCTGAGGCCT
>NW_010541077.1:0-833 GCF_000687285.1 Phaethon lepturus
CATTCTCCTTTCCAATGACCAAATTTTTACATAACGCACATTGATTCTTACCTAATCAAGATGGTTCTCACCTAGGCCTCCTTTCCTCCTCTTCCCTGACAACTGCTATCTTTTTTTTTTTTTTTCTTCCTCTCTATTACTAAATACTCTCCACGCTTCATCCAGTAACACTTCCAGATTTCTACCTTCTCTAGGACGCAACTACATGCCAAACAACGCCGCTTCAGTTTACTCTTAAGTTCCTTCCCCCCCGCCCCCGCTTAAGTGTGAGTACCATGGGGTCCTGTGGTGGCACCATTCCACAGTCCCTTTGACACTCCGGATGGTTTTGGAGGGTAAAAGACATATCTGCGTATGAAACTTCATCCCACTTCCCTTCTCTCCTTAAAAAACAACATCAATTGTAAAAGGGTACTGTAGTCTATAGATTCATTAAGTGGCCACTTAGCATTATTCTCTAATTTATACAACGGCTACCATTGGTTACAATACTTAATAAGGGTCTTTTTATTTTCTGTCCCTCCAGTTCTAGCAAGCACACAGCCCAGGGGGCTTTTCTTCAAAACTCCCTTTTGAGTGTTACCCATTTTGCAAACCTCTCCTATTACTTTAGTTTCTGATATACTTTTCAATAAGTTTCCACATAAATTGTTTCTTACACTTCTTTATGGTTTCTTCCCAGTTCTTTTCCCACACTTCTCAGATTTCTGAGATTAGATTTTTCTTTTCCACACACAAAACAGGGAATTACGCTTATTTGTCCACCAACACTGGGATTTATCAAAAACATCGGAAGGTTGTTCCCAATCTGAGGCCACTTTCCACCCTGCAGG
>NW_010541077.1:1165-1367 GCF_000687285.1 Phaethon lepturus
TAGCAGGCCCATCCTGGCGCCCGACACTGGGATGCAGCGGTGACCTCGGATTTGCTCGATCTGTCCCCAAGATCACTAGCGGCTGCCCCTTCGGTCAGCAAATCCCCTTATTCCCATACAGGGTACCCTTCTCCTACGGGGTGCCCTCCTCCCATACGGAGACTCTGCTGTACGCCAGACATCTCTGCGCGATTTACCAGCT